>NC_035446.2:54854246-55154246 GCF_002127325.2 Helianthus annuus
GATGTAGAGAGTGAAAACCGAGTGTTAAAGTGTTTAACTTGTGTGTTGTATTCTTGATCGGTGCATTATAGATTCACTTTAATAGATAATAATCATAAACAAAATGCATTGATATTATTACTAAATATATTATTTTAGTTGAATATTCTTGTCATGGGTTGTTGAGAGGGTGAGTCAAAGTCGTACTATATAAATTAATAAATGAATTAATTGTCATGACATGAATTGGTTTGTGTCTTCAAAGGAATTTAGATAAACGACAAGTCACTTTTGAAAGTCATGCAAGTAAATTGGAGTTTAATGTTAAATATTGAATGGTCATTAATAATGAATTCAAGATATTTTCATGTTGACATTGCAGGTAGTCTTGAGAGACTTCATTATTTTAAGGAATTGATTGGTGGTGAAAAGTAACTGGGTCACCTTGCTTGTAGCTGGGCTTTTATGAGACTTCAAGTCCATGACGTAAAAAAATAAGTTGGTGGAAATTTTAGAAAAAAAAAATGGGATCCCATGATGTATATTGGACAACAGTTGACGGCATATAAAAAAAGGGGGATTGACTTTTGGGCAGCCACGTAACAGAATTTTGGGCTTCATGGATCGATGATTGGCAGCAGACACCACTAGTCTTGGAGCTCTCAAAAAGACTTCTTGATCACAATTGGACTTCTTCATCATCGAAAAGACTGGAGCCATACGTCATCGATAGTCAACAGACTTATTAATGGAGGAGAGCCTTTAATTCATGATCAATATTACTTTATCATTATCGAATTATTGGCAATCATTATCAACGATTTTAGGCAGCCAATATTAATTGTTTTGGGCTCCCACATCAGCCCAACACCAACTTTTGGACTTGGGGGAATTCACGAAATAAGGGGGCAGCCGTACATGGTTTTTTTTTGGCTCTCAAATCATCACATCATCATCATCGATTGGACCTCATCTTTCAATATTATCATTCATCACACATCTCCCGCAAACACGAAGTCATCATGCCTTCAATCTCATCTCAAGCCTTTGAAGATCCAATGAATATCATGAGCGGCTAAATCTCTAGTGAACACTCCGGGTGATGATTCTTGTATTTCACTTTTAATTTAGTTCTGTTTGTTTGAGAATTAGATTGTAATTAGGTGTTGACCGAATTGCATTCACATATATATATATACAATTTGTGTGACAGACAAATCCTGGTGATAACCAGAGAAACGTATTTATGTTGAATCTAATTGTGCCTTTGCTGACTGAATAATTATTTATGCTTGCGGTTAATATCTCTCTGATCAATTGGTATTATGCTAGGATCTTGTATAAGTAATAGGTTTATGTGACAGATTTACCATTTAATTAGTGGCATCCAAATAAACAATAATTAGATTATTAAGTGTTTACAGAATCTGAATCCCGGAGTGGTCACGTTCCTATCTTTGTTTTCTCATTTTCACAATACTTATTCATAAAAATTACAAAAAATAGATAAACTTGCAAATTTCATAAAGTAAGTTTAGATTAGTTAAAAGGTATTACACTGACCACATGCTCCTCTGGATTCGATACCTGACTTACCCTGTCTATAGGTAATTTTAGGTTTTTGCATAGACCCGACGACAGTCTATCAAAATGGCGCCGCTGCCGGGGAGCTAGTGCGCTTAGTGTTATATCTTTTATTTGATTTTTTTTTCAGTACTACTTTTAGTTTGTTACTTGTGCAGCAACTATGGAATGGGATTATGATGTTGAAGCATGCTCATGTTGCGGGAGTCACAATCATTGGGCTCAAGATTGTCCCCGTTCTTACCACCCGGATCATGGCTCCAGAGGATATCAAAATTACAATCAATCCGATAAAGGCGGTAACGAGCAGAATCGATACGCAATTGAGGAAGATAAGATTTTAGAGTTATTCAAAACCCTCCTCAAGCATGTAGAGGAACTCACCCAGTCTCTCAAGGAACAACAAAATATTAATGAATCACTTAACCAGCGAATTGAACAACTAACTAATCAGTTTGACAATTTTGCAGAAAGAAAAGCTACAGTTAGCCTGGTTGAGGATGCTGGATCAGAGACAGATAGAGATCCAGGGGAACCGCTCATCCCAATTCAACTTGGGGATCTCAAGACAGATGACGCTTCATTGAATTTTGGAGTTAGTATGAGTGTTCTTCCCGGGTATATTTATGACAGGTATGATTTGGGCCTATTGCAACAGGTTAATGATCCTATGGTTTTAGCTGAATACTCACGAGGAAGGCCCCGAGGGATCTTGAAGGGATTGACTGTAAAGGTAGGTGACTTTTATTATCCTGAAGATTTTGTTGTCTTAGATCCATATACAGAGAAGGAACAACTGAGGGTGATACTTGGCAGACCATTCTTGGCCACTGCAGATGCTCAGATCTGCTGCTGGAAAGGTACAGTTGATATGACATACGGGAGCCGTAAGCTTTCTATTGACTTCCTTTCACATTCTTTTGATTATTCATTTATAAATACTTGTTCATGGGATTTTGTTACTAACACGAGTTATTCTCGAGTGTGTGATGATGGCCCGAAAGAGAGTATTGCTATGATTGACAGGTCTAAAGATGACAAGATCGTGAAGGATAAAGAGGCCAAGTCACCTTGGTGGCTCAAATTGAGAATTAAAAAGCAATTAGCCAAGCGAAAAAAGATGCCACCAAAGGAAGCAACCAAATCCAAGAAGAATCCCATAGAGACACGTACGGGCGAGTTATTATATTCTTTCGATGATACAGATCCAGATAACCCGGATCATTGGGATGCCATAAGAGATGATGGATGGATGTGGGATGATAACCATGTGTTTCATACACAGGGGATACTATATGAACCACCATGAGCTTAACCAGATACGGTCTGGCTGAAGACTATAAACTTAGCGCTCTCGGGAGGCAGCCCGAGGATGTAGAGTAGTGTATTTTTTTGTTTTTTTTTTGTTTTTCTGTTTTGCGTGATTATTGTTGCAGGTTACCAGGTTAATAATTTCTACGGATGCAATGGTCCAAGTGTGGGGATGTTTGGTGAAATCCCAATACGTCCTAGTTGCAGTGGCGGACAATGCACGGATTAGAGTCAGTCAAAACTGTCCATACTCAATCTCCATTTGGACGGGGATGATCTGAACACTAATCGTAGAGATTGACCCGAGTACTTGTTGGACACGGCCGCGAATGAAATGTTATACGGTCATGGTGGAACATGACGCATGAGGATTCTACGCTTTAAACCAGGGGAGTCTGTTCCACTTTTATTATTGCATTTTTATTTTCGTATTTGGTGGTGTTAAATTATTTATGTGTTAGGGAATGTGTTTATGTCTTTTGTGTTAGGAACGGTCGCTCATGGGATGGTTTGGTTGTATTCCCGGGTTTTGTTTTAGAAGCACTTTACATTGGGGACAATGTCGCCCAAGTGTGGGGATATGGGAAACCCGGGAAGGGAAAGGTTTGAAAGAGGTTAAAAGTGATTGAGAACGATGAAAAGTGAAAAAAAATTGAAAATTTTGAAAAATTTCATCACCTTAAATAAGCTAAACGGATAAAAAAACCGAACGTTTCAATCACTAATGGGTTCCTTGCCGGTAGTAAACTAACATAGTCCCTTGTCATGGTCGTTCCTTTAAGTTTCATGAGAGTAGGTCCGACAGGTGTTTTTAGGATAAAAGAATTGAAAAGAGATGTCTATTTAGGGGTAACATGCTTTAGATTGCATATGCTACGTGTCGGCAGCCTTTTTACCCTTTTCTTGGTGAGAATTTTGAGCCTGTAGAATGATAGAATGATTTACATTATGATTTCATTTGTTGAGAGCAGGCCGCATGTTATTCTGTGTTAGAACTTGTATGATTTGATGCATGCTGAGACTGTGGTTTGATACGTGCACGTAAATGATAAAGGCATTAGGATATCCCGTACACCGTTTGTTTGTTTTGTGTTTACCTAGTTATCACCCTTAGTAGCCCTGTTGAGCCTATTTACCCTTTCGTTTGTCCACCCAATGTGAATTGTTTGATACCGACCGTGAACGACAGATTATGAATATGTGAAAATGAAAAAAAAAAGAAGACAAAGAAAAGAAAAAAAAATAGAAAAAGAAAAGACAAAAAGAAAGTGTTGTGACATCGTTCATGTCTTGGGTAGAAACCAACCCGAAGTGTTAGTCGTTTTGTGTTGCAAATAAAGTTGTCGCGGTTTGGTCGTTTGATTGTTCGCCACGAAAAAGAAAAAAAATATATATATAAGCCAAAAAAAAAAATCTCCTACCCTTAGCCTAAGCCCAAAACCGAAAGTCCTTTTGATATGTGCCATGTTATATGATACAGTGAAGGTATGATTGTTATACAAGCTTATGATTATAGAATTTCATGTTTGGTTTTGAGTGTTATAATTGCTAGCACATTACACGCTAGTTCAGTTTTTAAACCAAGAGGAGAGTTGATTGTGAGGGGCGTGTAGCATGTGTATAATCCTAAGCATGTTAGTTTTGAATAGACAAGTCTTAAGTTTTATAAATTGCATTATTACTTGTCGGACTGTCAATCTTGATTGTGTGAGTCTATGGGACAGGTATGACTTGGGACTTAAATTGTTGCAATGGTTAAGGGGTTTAGAGGTATTGTTACTATGGTAAGTAGTTCCGTAACGGTTTGCTTGAGGACAATCAAAGGTAAGTGTGGGGATGTGATGTAGAGAGTGAAAACCGAGTGTTAAAGTGTTTAACTTGTGTGTTGTATTCTTGATCGGTGCATTATAGATTCACTTTAATAGATAATAATCATAAACAAAATGCATTGATATTATTACTAAATATATTATTTTAGTTGAATATTCTTGTCATGGGTTGTTGAGAGGGTGAGTCAAAGTCGTACTATATAAATTAATAAATGAATTAATTGTCATGACATGAATTGGTTTGTGTCTTCAAAGGAATTTAGATAAACGACAAGTCACTTTTGAAAGTCATGCAAGTAAATTGGAGTTTAATGTTAAATATTGAATGGTCATTAATAATGAATTCAAGTTTTCATGTTGACATTGCAGGTAGTCTTGAGAGACTTCATTATTTTAAGGAATTGATTGGTGGTGAAAAGTAACTGGGTCACCTTGCTTGTAGCTGGGCTTTTATGAGACTTCAAGTCCATGACGTAAAAAAATAAGTTGGTGGAAATTTTAGAAAAAAAAATGGGATCCCATGATGTATATTGGACAACAGTTGACGGCATATAAAAAAAGGGGGATTGACTTTTGGGCAGCCACGTAACAGAATTTTGGGCTTCATGGATCGATGATTGGCAGCAGACACCACTAGTCTTGGAGCTCTCAAAAAGACTTCTTGATCACAATTGGACTTCTTCATCATCGAAAAGACTGGAGCCATACGTCATCGATAGTCAACAGACTTATTAATGGAGGAGAGCCTTTAATTCATGATCAATATTACTTTATCATTATCGAATTATTGGCAATCATTATCAACGATTTTAGGCAGCCAATATTAATTGTTTTGGGCTCCCACATCAGCCCAACACCAACTTTTGGACTTGGGGGAATTCACGAAATAAGGGGGCAGCCGTACATGGTTTTTTTTTTGGCTCTCAAATCATCACATCATCATCATCGATTGGACCTCATCTTTCAATATTATCATTCATCACACATCTCCCGCAAACACGAAGTCATCATGCCTTCAATCTCATCTCAAGCCTTTGAAGATCCAATGAATATCATGAGCGGCTAAATCTCTAGTGAACACTCCGGGTGATGATTCTTGTATTTCACTTTTAATTTAGTTCTGTTTGTTTGAGAATTAGATTGTAATTAGGTGTTGACCGAATTGCATTCACATATATATATATACAATTTGTGTGACAGACAAATCCTGGTGATAACCAGAGAAACGTATTTATGTTGAATCTAATTGTGCCTTTGCTGACTGAATAATTATTTATGCTTGCGGTTAATATCTCTCTGATCAATTGGTATTATGCTAGGATCTTGTATAAGTAATTGGTTTATGTGACAGATTTACCATTTAATCAGTGGCATCCAAATAAACAATAATTAGATTATTAAGTGTTTACAGAATCTGAATCCCGGAGTGGTCACGTTCCTATCTTTGTTTTCTCATTTTCACAATACTTATTCATAAAAATTACAAAAAATAGATAAACTTGCAAATTTCATAAAGTAAGTTTAGATTAGTTAAACGGTATTACACTGACCACATGCTCCTCTGGATTCGATACCTGACTTACCCTGTCTATAGGTAATTTTAGGTTTTTGCATAGACCCGACGACAGTCTATCACTCATGGGTATCCAATACCTCCCAGACCTCCAGTGCCGCAACAAGCGCCACAACCACGTTTCTCTCCTCCTGAACAGGAAGAGATACTCCAACGACTAGATCGTGTGGAAAGAGAGTTCGAGGAAGAGAAAAAGAGCCACCGAGGATTTCTCAAAGGCTTAGCGAACCTATTAAAGGGCAAAAAGAAGAAACGTGACCACTAATAGTTGTACTAATGTAATTTCTACTTTAAAATAAGTCCCTGCGTGGACATTTATCGTATTTCAGTCCCTACGTGGACTTATCTTTTAGTCCTTGCATGGACACTTATCTTATATTAGTCCCTGCGTGGACTTGTCACTTATTTTAAAACCTCTAAGTAGGTGTGTACTTGTTTAAAGACCCGATTAGGGCAATATGTAATTGTATTTGAGATGTTTGAATGTATGTTATGAGTTTTGTTTTAACTTATATATAAAATAAATCAAAACCATTCCTTTTATATTGATCTGCCTAAATAAAGGATCTTAAAAAGGTGAAACCTAGCTTGGGGTCTGTTAAGATCTAGTCAAGATGGTACGACCTAACTGAAAAGATTCTGATTCCCTTGTTAACCTCTGTACGCATGTTAACAATTCATGGGCCAGATGTGATTCGTTTAAAATCGCGCACGTCATCTTGATACAATAATCCTTTAAGGATTTTCAAAAACCCCAACTAAATGTATATAAATCGTTGGGTTAAATCACCAATGAAGGTGATACAATATTATAAAGACATCCCATTAGTGGATGCAGATGCCTACGGGCCACGTATTATACAAGGCATCCATTAGTTGATGCAATGCCTACGGCCAGTATTATTAAAACATTCCATTAGTGATGCAGTGCCTACGGGCCAGGAATTATTAAAACATCCATTAGTGATTGCAGTGCCTAGCGGGCCAGAATTATTAAAAATCCATAGTGATGTAGTGCCTACGGGCCAGTTATAAAAATTGTTGGGGGGAATTTAAACATCCATTAGTGATGTAGTGCCTACGGGCCAGTATTATTAAAACATCCATTAGTGATTGTAGTGCCTACGGGCCAGTATTATTAAAACATCCATTAGTGATGGGTAAAGTGCCTACGGGCCAACCATATTAAGACATCCATTAGAGGTGTAGTGCCTATGGGCCATAATAATTGTCTTATAAAGACAAAAGGCAGTGGTAGTCTATGACTCTCTGTCAAAAAGAGATAAAAGAAACTACGGTTCAACTCTCTATGCCTTTGATTCTCTGAAATCTCGGCTAACATTATAAAACATCATCATGATTAGGCTTTATGCCGCCAATACTATTTATATAGCTAAAATAGGATATATTCAAATCCTAATGTTTAATGAAATAAAAAGTTAACCAAATATGGTCTCTGTACCATGGTTGACAAATTGTCATAAAAGACAATCATATAATAATCTCCTAAATTAAAATTTTGTTATCTTCTGTAACAGATTCAAGTTACAATGGCGGATCCCAATGGAGAGAACAGCCACACAAACGAAGATGACTATGACAACGCGTCAGTGCACTTAACAGGCGCACAACTGAAGGCTCTGATTGACAATGCTGTTCAGGCAGCTATTGATCGTCAACATACTGAGTCCCAAGGCAGAACTGTGTCGAAGCCACCCTCTAAACCAAAGACACACTCCAAACCACCCTCTGAACCCAAGAAAGATGACGACAAGCACTCGTCTACTGAGCACAGCGTTCATCGCGATAGAGAATATACTGATGCGTCAAGTGCTAAGGGTTGCACCTACAAATACTTTGTATCATGTAAGCCCCGTGAATTTACAGGGGAGAAAGGTGCGGTTGACTGTATCACCTGGCTAGACGAGATGGACACGATAGTGGACATCAGCGGGTGCGCTGAGAGGGACGTGGTTAAGTTGTGTCCCAGTCATTCAAGGGCGAGGCCCTGGCGTGGTGGAGAGCTCTGGTGCAGGCTTCAGGTAAGTCTGCCTTGTACAAAATGTCATGGGGGAGTTTATTACCCTCATAAAAGAAAACTACTGCCCTCAGCACGAGGTTGAGAAGATTGAGGCAGATTTTGTCTCACTAGTGATGACAAACCTGGATTGTCAAGCATATCTGACAAGTTTTAACACTATGTCACGCCTGGTGCCATATCTTGTGACACCAGAACCTAGAAGGATTGCCCGATTCATTGGGGCTTAGAGCCGGCGATCAAGGCCAGTGTAAAGGCCTCTAGGCCAACGACCTTCAGGTCAGTTACTGACCTCTCCTTGTCTCTTACGCTTGATGCTGTCCGTCTGAGGGCACAAAGGAGCAAGGAGGCTGAAAAGCGAAAACGTGAGGATGATACCTCACGAAAGTCTGGGAAAAAGCACCGTGGAAACGGTGAAGGCAAGAGAGGGTCGGAGGCAAAGAAGGAGGGGCAAGCTGATGGAAGACCTCACTGCAAGGTCTGCAAGAAACCTCACTCCGGGAAGTGTAGGTTTGCGTCTGGTTCACAGTCGCAACAAAAGACTCCATCCTGTGGGCTATGCAAGTCCAAGGATCATAAGACAGTGGAGTGCAAAAAGATAAAGGATGCAACCTGCTTTAATTGTAACGAAAAGGGGCACATAAAGAGTAATTGCCCGAAGTATGCCAAGAAGGCGGAAGAGACGAAGAAGTCGAATGCGAGAGTTTTTCGCTTGGATGCAAAGGAAGCGGTTAAGGACGACAATGTGCTTACAGGTACTTTTCTCGTAAATAATATATTTGCAAGAGTACTGTTCGATTCTGGCGCTGATAAATCCTTTGTAGACCAGAAATTTTGCCAACTACTAAATATGCCAATCAAAACCCTTGACGTGAAATACGAAGTAGAGTTAGCAGACGGCACGATAGAAACCGTCTCTACTGTTCTAGAAGGATGTGAAATGTCCATTAGGAACCATTCTTTTCCTTTATCTCTACTTCCCTTCAAATTGGCGGGTTTTGATATTGTGCTAGGCATGGACTGGTTATCCCGAAATCAGGCCCAAAATCATTTGCGGCAAAAGACAGATAGTTTTAAAGACTCCGAGTGGTGAATCTCTTACCATTCGAGGGGATACGCATTACGGATTGCCCGAAGACGTATCTATGCTGAAAGCTTCAAGGTGTTTGAACAGAGGCTGTGTAATTTACATGGCTCAGGTGATAATTGAAGAACCGAAGCCGAAGATCGAGGATCTTCCCGTCATTTCTGAATACCCCGAGGTTTTTCCCGAAGAACTACCTGGTTTGCCACCAGATAGACAAGTGGAGTTCAGAATTGACATCATTCCTGGAGCAGCTCCAATAGCAAGAGCACCTTACAGATTAGCTCCGACGGAAATGAAAGAACTGAGGACCCAGTTGGATGAACTGCTGACGAAAGGTTTTATCAGACCTAGTTCATCTCCCTGGGGAGCTCCTGTCCTATTTGTTAAGAAGAAGGACGGATCTATGCGGTTGTGCATCGACTATAGAGAACTGAATAAAGTTACCATAAAGAATAGATATCCTTTACCAAGGATCGATGATCTATTCGATCAGCTGCAAGGAGCAAGCTACTTTTCCAAGATCGACTTAAGGTCGGGTTATCATCAACTAAGGGTCAGAGATGAGGATGTACACAAGACTGCATTTAGGACTCGTTATGGTCATTACGAGTTCCTAGTGATGCCTTTTGGGCTCACAAATGCACCGGCTGCGTTCATGGATCTCATGAATCGCGTTTGCAAGCCATACTTGGACAAATTCGTCATAGTCTTCATCGACGATATCCTTATATATTCCAAGAACCAAGCTGACCACGAGAAGCACCTCCGTTGCATTCTCGAATTACTACAACGTGAGAAACTCTACGCCAAATTCTCGAAATGCGAATTCTGGCTACGAGAGGTCCAGTTTTTAGGACACGTTGTGAGCGAGCGTGGTATCCAAGTGGATCCCGCTAAGGTAGAGGCAGTCATGAACTGGCAAGAGCCAAAGACGCCTACCGAAATCCGTAGCTTCCTGGGATTAGCAGGATACTACCGGAGATTTATTGAAAATTTTTCAAGGATTGCTGCGCCCTTGACTTCTTTGACCAAGAAGAAAGAAAAGTACATTTGGGGCCCGAAGCAGCAAGAGTCCTTTGAAATACTGAAGCAGAAGCTAAGCAACGCACCTGTGTTGACCTTACCTGAGGGTACAGATGAATTCGTAGTTTACTGCGATGCATCACACACAGGCATGGGGTGTGTGCTTATGCAGAAAGGCAAGGTGATTGCCTATGCTTCAAGGCAATTAAAGGTGCATGAAAAGAATTACACCACCCATGATTTGGAGTTGGGTGCCGTTGTATTTGCACTGAAGTTGTGGAGGCATTACCTTTATGGTATTAAATTTGTGATTTATTCTGATCACAAAAGCCTCCAGCACCTGTTCAACCAGAAAGAGTTGAACATGAGACAGCGCCGTTGGATGGAAACCCTGAATGATTATGACTGTGAAATCAGGTACCATCCCGGCAAGGCGAATGTGGTCGCCGATGCCTTAAGCAGGAAGGAAAGGGTAAAACCCATTCGAATCAATGCCAAGAGCATTGAGGTTAAGAATAATTTGATTGAAAGGATTTTGGCTGCACAGCGAGAGGCTGTGTTGGAAGCTAATTATCCTAATGAAAAGCTGGGAGTAACTGAGGAGCAGTTGACTCTTAGCAAGGATGGAATTCTTAGGCTAAACGGACGCATATGGGTTCCGATTTATGGAGGACTACGAGATGTTGTTCTCCAGGAAGCCCATAGTTCCAAATACTCAGTCCATCCTGGTGCTGATAAGATGTACCAAGACTTAAAGGCAAATTATTGGTGGATAGGCTTGAAAAAGTCTGTAGCCGCCCATGTAGCAAAGTGCTTGACTTGTGCTCAAGTCAAAGCCGAGCACCAAAAGCCATCTGGCTTGCTACAACAGCCTGAACTTCCCAAGTGGAAGTGGGAATGTGTAACTATGGACTTCATAACCAAGTTACCCAAAACCAGGAAAGGAAACGATACAATATGGGTCATAGTCGATAGGCTGACTAAATCAGCTCACTTTCTACCCATCAAGGAGACGTATAGCTCCGATATGTTAGCCCAACTTTATGTTGATAAGATTGTAGCCTTACACGGCATACCTGTGTCTATTATCTCCGACAAGGATACTAGATACACATCTCACTTCTGGAAAAGTTTCCAGCAATCTTTGGGCACGCGTTTAAACTTTAGTACGGCTTATCATCCACAGACGGACGGTCAAAGTGAGCGTACTATCCAAACACTAGAAGACATGCTTCGTGCATGTGCGATCGATTTAGGTGGTAACTGGGATAAAAACCTACCCCTGATCGAATTCTCCTACAATAATAGCTACCACACCAGCATAAAGGCTGCGCCTTTTGAGGCATTATATGGTAGGAAATGTAGATCGCCTGTTTGTTGGGCGGAAGTAGGAGAGGTCCAATTATCGGGACCAGATTTTGTTTTCCAGACAACGGACAAGATTGTCCAGATCCGGGAACGTCTCAAGGCTGCCCGCGATAGGCAGAAGAGCTACGCTGATCCAAAGCGTAAGGATTTTCACTTCGAAGTAGGTGAAAAGGTATTACTTAAGGTATCACCCTGGAAGGGGGTGATGCGTTTCGGCAAGAAGGGCAAGCTAAGTCCGAGATACATAGGGCCTTTTGAGGTCATTGAACGCGTCGGATCAGTTGCCTATAAACTAAACTTGCCTGAAGAGCTCAATGGAATTCACAATGTGTTCCACATCTGCAATCTCAAAAAGTGCTTCGCCGACGAGTCGTTGGTGATTCCACACACAGATGTGCATATAGATGAGAGCTTAAAGTTTATAGAAAAACCTTTGTCGATCGAGGATCGACAGGTAAAGAAGCTTCGCAGAAAGCACGTACCGATTGTAAAAGTCAAATGGGATGCTCGTAGAGGTCCTGAATATACGTGGGAAGTCGAAGCTACAATGAAAGAAAAATACCCCTATTTATTTGAGTAAATCTCGGGTCGAGATTTATTTTAAGGGGGTGAGGATGTAACACCTCGAATTTTTGTGTCCAATGATGTGTTAACACGTGTCATTTGTTTACACGTGGCATCTATAATAAATAAAGGACTAATTTTGACAAACCTTGAAAGTATATAAATTCGAGGGTTATAAATGTCAACAAGGGTAAATATACTGTATAGTATCCCTAAATAATGCTTAAACCTTCAAACGAATAAATTATGGATCGTACAAAAACAAAACGCGGAAGAAAGTGAGAGATTACAAACTACAGGGGTTAACTGTGTCAACATGTTTAATAATACCTCTGAGTGACCCTTTAACGTTCCAAAGACTTTGTAACGGTATTATACCCTCACTAAAATAATATATATGAATTTCGCGAAGTTTCGATATGAAACGAGAAAGTTACGATCGAATTCGTAGAAGAAGGGTTAAAAGCGTCAACAGTGAAAGTTAAGGCTTTCCAATATAATTAATAAATAAACCGGGGACTTAATAATGCGGGTAAATAACACGAGGCCCCTATCGGTAAATAACCGAGGGCCAAACCGCAAAGTTACCCCTTCAAAACCGAAAGGTCAGGTAAATCATTACGAAAGATTTCGTTATTAATTACCGGATTCTGATAATCATGACAAAAGATTTTAAAAATCTGAAAAACAGACTTCTCGCGACCCGCGTGAAGGATAGGCTTAAGTGTAAGCGGGCCGCGAGCCTCCTAAATAACACGCCTAAAATTTGAACTTTAGGCGACCCGCGATGGGAACTCCCATGCGGGTCGCGTAAAGTGCCCAGATGCATAATTGTTGTAACTACTTGGCCTTTGGACCATTTGAACGACCAAACACCAATTAATGGGGCATGGGCACCCTATACTCGACCCATAACCCTCTAATACACCTGCCATTCATCCAAGGGCACTTGTAGAGTTGTGTGTAATGATCTTGGAGCTTGGTTTGCACTATAAATAGCAATGTTGTAGTTACAACATTCACACAACTTAAAACACAACTACTGATCATTCTAAGAAGCTCCAAGCATCTTTCTCTGCTCCATAAGCAAGAACACAACTTCTGTAAGTGATCCAACCCTTTGTGGTTTCACATTTCCTTAGTAAATGGCTAAGAACCAAACCGTCGTAACTACGGTTTGACTTTACAATAAATCAGTAATGGTTCAGTCTTATGACGAATCAAAAGTGGTTATGAGTTGGTATTTATGTGGGTAATAAACCTCTAAAATGGTTCCCCCTGATCACCACTCTAACTATGACAAATGTCGAGTCAAACGTGCGGTTAAAAAGTCAACAGAAAGCTATTTTAGCGATTTATGCATAATCTGTAATGTATATGTTATGGAACCTGTTTTGACAATCATAAAACATGATAATAAGTATATAAACCTGTTTGCGCTCGTTTGAATCGATCATTTACTATATTGAACCGGTTCGGAGCTGAAAGTCGCATAAGTTTGACTTTTGCTTTGACTTCAGTTCTGACCCGTTTTAGTGAGGTATAAATATACCTTAGGACTCTCTTAGGACCAGGTCACATGTTGGTATACGCCTCTGTGGTCGGTTCATGAGTTATCCGAGTCTTTTGCGCAATTCCGTCATTCGCCTAAAAGTTGACCGTAACGGCCTTTTAAAATTAAAACGAGTATTTCGGACACGTGAATGGACCAAAACCTTGCTTATTAAATTATAAGCATGTCCTTAAAGTTTCACGTCAATCCGAGGTCTAGAATGAGAGTTATGCTAAAAGGCGCACTTTTAAGAAAGTTTTGTAATTAACGGCGCAATTAGCATAACGCCCATCTAACCCAAGTTTTCGTCACCAAAACTTTTACCCGCTGTGGTAAAATAATATTTTGGGAATTTTAAAGATTTTTAATAATTTTTACCTTGCTCATAACCTGCGGTTATGGCTACGGTTCGGTAAATACCGAATATGCCCTTTTTGGCCAAAAACGGGAGTTCTACAAGGTCTTTTGACCCGATTCCAGTTGCTACTGGTTTTAAATAATAAATAAAGTATTTTAAGCTTTATAAGCTGTTCGGGAAACTCAGATTTCCTGTAGAACTCGAAAATCCCTTTTAAAAGTCTTTAAAGTGACCGAAAAGCCCCTACGGGGCATAATATAAACTTAAACTCGTTACGGGCATTACGGAAGGTATCCTACTGATACCAAAATACTTTTAAGGCATATTGACTTAGGAAATAAGCGTAGGACACTTATGGTTAACCGTTCCGCCTATTTGCGCACACGGTACGGCCCATGGAACTAGTTTTCGTGCAATAGCCGATATGGGTCAAATTATATTATTTGAACCCCAAAATCCAGAGTATGAACTATAAACCCATATAAAACAAGTCAGTGAACTTGTTGGGTCCGAATCATACTCCATTCTCGGTTTTCGCCTTTTCGTGCGAATTAACCATATCTATATATCGGAATCAACCGGTTTAAGCTACGGCTAATACAGGGACCGTTAGGATTCTAAGAGGTTAATTAAAACCTTCGTTCCAGATTAGGAGCCCCAGTAAAAGCTATCAGTGACTTGATCTAAATTAAGGATTTATACTTGCAAAGGTAAATACTTTAACTTATTTCCCCTATATGGGCTTGGGTTACGGTATATTAATACCGCTTGATTGAGCATTATATAATTCCATCGCTTAGGTGGTTAATTGATTAAATATGATTGGCTCATTTAAACAGTTTTGTTGCTTATAAGCCTTTGGGGGGTTTAATGACCGTTGTCCCGGATATCCTTGGCATCATTTTACGAAATGGCCACGACCATCGACATCCCGGTGTAGGCGTACACCCGGTATAAAGTGTCGACATTAAAATTAAAAGACGTAGCCGTTGGTTTTTATACTACGGTTTTACGCAAACGTGGTGTGTCTATAAATCTTTAACCCGGCACGACCCGGGCTACTGAACGCATAAAAGAACATGTAAAACGTTCACAAGATCATTATGAATTTTCCCAAGTTATAAAAGAGTTTGTGCCTTGTGCATTCAAATCAATTTTAATAAACATTTTCAAATGTGTCAGTTGAATGTATTTACCAGTGTAAACTGACGTATTTTCCCCAAAAAGATTAAGTGCAGGTACCTAAACGTAATTGGCTGGTATTAGCTCCCTAGCGTCGGGATAAGCCTCGCAAGCTTGATTGCAGTATCTGATGGAACAATACTTTATGTTTATTTACGATCCACTGTGGATATATCCAACCCCTGTAATACATTTTGATATTACAATCAGAGGTTGAAATTATATATTTATCTTATGCTTCCGCTGTGCATTATATAATTGTGTGGTTTGACTATATTGTTGCCAACATCGTCACGGTAATCCCCCACCGGGCCCACCGGTGAGACACGTGGAAATCGGGGTGTGACATTTGTGGATTCTGAAACAAGACGATCTTCGCACCTTGGTAATGGACGAATCTCATAAATCTCGATATTCTATCCATCCTGGTGCTGATAAAATGTACAAGGATCTTCGTACTAAGTTCTGGTGGCCTGGTATGAAGAAGGATGTTGCCTTGTATGTATCAAAATGCCTGACTTGTCTCAAAGTCAAGGCTGAACATCAACGACCTTCTGGTTTGCTTGTACAACCAGAGATACCGATTTGGAAGTGGGAGAACATTGCGATGGATCTCATCACTAAACTACCGCGTACTTCTAAAGGTCATGATGCTATTTGGGTTGTTATCAATCGATTAACAAAATCAGCTCATTTTATTCCAATTCGCGAGGATCTATCTGCTAATAAACTTGCAAAGATTTATGTTGATGAGATTATATCACGACATGGTGTGCCTTTGGATATCATTTCTGATCGTGATGCTCGATTTTCATCTCATTTCTGGAAGACCATG
This sequence comes from Helianthus annuus, assembly GCF_002127325.2. Classification (NCBI taxonomy): domain Eukaryota; kingdom Viridiplantae; phylum Streptophyta; class Magnoliopsida; order Asterales; family Asteraceae; genus Helianthus; species Helianthus annuus. The sequence continues at coordinate 54,870,530 of NC_035446.2, forward strand.
CAATCTGCTTTGGGAACCCAACTGAATCTAAGCACTGCTTATCATCCCCAAACAGATGGTCAATCTGAGCGAACAATTCAAACTTTAGAGGATATGCTTAGAGCATGTGTGATAGACTTTGGTGGTCATTGGGATTCTCATCTGCCACTGATCGAGTTTTCTTACAACAATAGCTATCATGCTAGTATTAATATGGCACCATTCGAAGCTCTCTACGGTCGAAAATGTCGATCACCTGTCTGTTGGAACGAGACCGGTGAAGCTCAGCTTGCTGGACCTGAACTCGTTCTGGAAACAACAGACAAAATCAAGAAAATCCGTGATAATCTTGTGACAGCTCGAAGCCGTCAAAAGAGCTATGCGGATATGCGACGCAAGCCCTTAGAATTTCAAGTCGGAGATCATGTCCTACTCAAGGTTTCACCTTGGAAGGGAGTGGTGAGATTTGGAAAGAAAGGAAAACTTGCACCTCGATATGTGGGACCATTTAAGATTGTGGAAAGAATTGGGAAGGTTCCCTATCGACTAGAGCTACCTCCAGAGCTTGGGAATATTCACCCGACTTTTCACGTGTCCAACTTGCGAAAGTGTTTAGCTGACGATGATCTTCACATTCCTCTCGACGAAATCCAAATCGATGAAACGAAGCACTTTGTCGAGAAACCTGTGGAGATAATGGACCGTACTTTCAAACAGTTGAAGAACAAACGGATTAAATTGGTCAAAGTTCGTTGGGAGTCCAAACGTGGCCCAGAGTTTACTTGGGAACGTGAGGACCAGATGAAGGCGAAATATCCGCATTTTTTTTCACAAGCTTCCTCTAGTTAAATTTCGGGACGAAATTTCCTAAAGTAGGGGAGACTGTGACAACTGTGTTCTGTAATCGTTGTATGATGTAAAACAATGTTGGTTATCAATAAAACAATGTGCTTTGGTGTTATTATATGTGTTTTGGTGCTATTATGTGTGTATTTGTGTTTGGTGATTTTACAATTTGATTCAATTCCGATTTCAAGCTCTAAATCGCTTTCTGGAAGGTTATACGCGCACTGATGCGTAAATATAACCAGTTTAATGCAACAAACACTCCGGAATAGTGAAATAGGCTTAACATACCTTAAATAACCTCCACATAACCTAGAAATAAGTTTTGAATGGTTTGGTGTGTTGAAATAAAGTTTGTTCGATCGCAGGGACTATTTGTGTCAAACTGTGAAACTATACCGATTTGTATAGTAACGAACATTCCGAAACTTGAGCATAAGTTAAACATACCTTAAATAATCTTTACATAGCTTAGAAATAGGCTTTGAAGGGTTCGGTATGCTAAAACAAACTTTATTGATCAATAGGGACTAAAAGCGTCAAGAAGTGCACAAGTTTGCATTTTCGCGCATATCTTACGTTCTGAATACATCCGGATATCCAAAAATTTATGTAAGCATTAAAATATTTTATTTTAGTGTTTGGCATAAGAAAATTCCATTCGTCGCTTGATTTGGAACGTTTTTGCGTTCGTTACGACTTCCGTCGTAATTAAGCAAATAACGCGACCGTACGACCAAACAAACCGACATCCGAGATATTTTTAAGCATGTTTGGAGTTCCCTATACTTTAACTTCATTTTAGAGCCTTGAAATGAGGTTAACGGGGCATAAACGTGTCAAAAATGGGCCGAAATGCATATTTCTCATGTTCAGGGACTAAACTGCAATTTCTGTACAGTTATGCCAGGCGGGCCGCGTAAGTTATTGTGTTGGGCTACGCAGGCCGCGTGAGAGGCCCAGATTAGCAAAACAGTTTACAGAAACAACAGCTGGTATTCAGTGTACTTGGACTTGATTTTGATCAATCTAGGGGCCAAATTTGATGGTTTTCAAGTGCCCATGGTATCCAAATACCATGTGCCCACTTGTACGGCTTAGATCGAAGCTCAATCTTCGAGAAACGATCCTAACGGCTCTTGAATTCCCATAAATACCCATCTCCTTTACTTGCAAAACCCACATTTGAATCTGATTTATGCTCTCTAAGTTGAAGTTTATACTTTATACCTGAGAGAAAATCGACTCAAATCTTGCGGGGACCTTCTGTAAGTATTCTTTCGTTCTTTTCATTCGTTTTTATCGTTAAAGTCAAACTGCGTTTGACTTTCTGCTTTGACCAGTTTATGGTCAATGCGAAGTTCGTTTGAACTTCATAACGTGAGCGTAATCACTATGGTTATAGTCCCTAGTGACTATACTACTGATTAGCACGTTATCTAGGTTCACTGACGAGTCATAGTTTTGGCCAAAATGCGTATTCTCACGTATTTTGTAACCAAAATACTCTAGGATATCAAAAACGTTTGTTTTGATATCAAAACCTGTTTTCTAACTTAACTAAACATGTTCTAGCATGTTTAGCTCGTCACTTTTTAAGATTAGTGCTTGTGTAGAGTCGTAAAAGATATAAACCATACGAGTTTTATTATCGAGTTTTACAAGATGGTTTTCTAAAACAAATGTTTTGGGGTTAAGAACCATGGCTACGAGATTTTTATGAACTATAACCATCTTGATTTGAGTTGGTTAATTATGTTGCAATACACTTTTCAAAACGAGGTTTGTATTTTGACTCTTGTAGTCTAATTAAGTACTGCAACATGTAAACAAAGCCATGATTCTGATACTCTTATAAAACCTATGTACTCGCCAGCATTTCTTTGCTGACTTTGTTTTTACATATGTTTCAGGTGTGGTTGCTTGATTGACTTCTAGGATGCATGCGTCACGTAGGATCTGGACAAGGCCTTAGTGACATAATAACTATGATAGATGATATGAAACTTGTTTGTTCTATGTTAAGACAATGCTGATGTTTAATTTTATCAATAAAAAGAAACTCTTTGTGTATTAATGGTTGTGAAACAATAATTCTATTACAACACTCCCCGACGTTTCCACCACGTTTTGTTGTTTTACGTGGTCGAGGTGTGACAAATGTATTACGCTAGTAAAACACTTAACGATGCACAAGAAAATTACACAACAACTGAAAAGGAATTACTAGCTGTAGTATTTGCTTTTGATAAATTACGTTCTTGTCTTGTTCTTTCTAAAACGATAGTTTATACAGACCATGCAGCCATTCGTTATCTCTTAAAAAAAATGATGCCAAACCACGTTTAATCAGATGGATTCTACTCCTCTAAAAATTTGACATTGAAATAAAAGACAAAAGAGGAGCAGAAAACACCGCTGCAGATCATCTATCTCGCTTGGAAGATCCAGCTTTGGAGGCAACTAGGGACGAGCTAATCAATGAAAAATCCCAACGGAGTCCTTAAACATGGTGGAATACCAAGAAGAGCCATGGTACGCCGACTACACCAACTTCTTAGCAAGTGGAATAGTCGCGAAAGGATGGTCACATCATCAAAGAAAAAAATTCTTTGCTGATGTAAAGCATTATTTTTGGGAAGATCCTTATCTTTTCAAAATGTGTGCCGACCAACTTATCCGACGATGCATACATGGTGGTGAAGCAAGAAGAATCCTGCGCCATTGTCATGAAGGTCCATACGGAGGACATCATGGTGCCTCTAGTACCGCACGAAAGGTATTTGATTCAGGATTTTATTGGCCACCATTTACAAAGACGCACAAAGTCTTATCAAGACATGTGACGCTTGCCAGTGATCAGGTAATATTTCTTCCAACAACGAAATGCCACAAAATGGCATTCTTTTTTGTGAAAATTTTGATGTGTGGGGACTCGACTTTATGGGACCTTTCCCACCGTCGAAAGGAAACAAATTGTGACAACTCGTATTTCAAAACCTATCTTTGTGTTTAATGTAACGCCTATGAACTCTATGTGTGACTAATTGATATGCTGACTTTAATGAATGAATGTTACATGTTTTGTGTATGTGTGTAATGTATGTATATGATGTAATCGCACAACATTAATCGGATCGCACAAGCCATTGGGCTTTGGTTCCACACAACTCTCGGCCCACTCCTCTTGAACTCGAAACTAATGGGTAGCCCATGATGGGTTCGGTCACCCACCTATTTAAACCAAGACATAATCCTTATGGGGTTTTGTTTCCTCATTGTTTGCAAGGCACCCAAAACACACCAAACCCTAAATCTCTCTCACTCTCTATCTCAAACTCGACGACAAACATCCCCTCTCCATCGAAGACTTTCTTGATTCGGATCAACCTTTCGTTCTACCTTCTAACCGGTTAGTGTTCTTATTATTAGTTGCATGTTGAATGATCGATGTGATTCTATATAATGGTTTAGGGATGCTTCATCATTGATTGTAATGAGATTTAGTGTTGTTTATCGGCTCATATGTGTAGTATGATTAGATCATGGTAGGGTTGATAATTGTATAGTGTTAAGATGATCTAGAACCGAATGTATGTAAATCGGTTGTGATGTGTTGAACCTGGATGAATCGTATGGATAGGTTATATGTGTTAATCCTAGTGTTTAATCCGATTGAATATTATGATAGGTTGTTGTCATGATTGGATGTCAAGTAGGGTTTATAAGAATTAAATGATGATTGCTTGATTTGATCGAGATATGCATGATTTGAAACTGTTAGTTTTGTTGATTGATAAATTGCATAAATGGAAACCATGTAACTGATTGCCATGATTTCGGGATAATGAAAACTGATCGCACAAGTCCCTTAATCGCACAAGAGCTGAACGTACAAGCTCTTGAATCGCACGAGGGACTGATCGCACAAGACAGTCGCACAAGTTAAGGCCCAACTAGTAGAACACAGTGTACAACACAGCATTGCATGATCGCACAAGACTTGTGGATCGTACAAGACAGTGCTGATCGCACAAGCCTTGGGCCACACACAGTAGTTAGACTTAATATATGTATTGGGCCGAATGGCCCAACCCAGTCGCACAACTTAACTGGATCACACTAGTCCATCTGGACCGCACAAGACCAAAGTTTGTTGGGCCGTGTTTATATGTTTGGGCTTTTTGATTGGTGGGCTGGGCACATTCTGGATCGCACAACAAGTTGTGGATCGCACAAGGTTGTGCTGATCGCACAACATGTTGGGCCGGGGTTGTTGTTCGGGTTTCAATTACTCCAATCGCACAAGATGTTATTGGGCCTACATACTTCAGCCTATTACATCCTGATCGCACAACCATGGGTTTTATGTGATTAACTTATCTGTCTAGCATGTGCAATGTGTATGCCATGATCATTACATGTTAGTTCTATGTAAACATACGTGCACTACTTGAACCTGGACCTGACTTGTATGGTAACCATGTTAGGACGTGGTTGACCACACATAGCTCAAGTGACCTTTTCGTGTATCTGCCGAGCTAACCTAAGGTGAGTTCACACTTTCTACAAGGCATGGGATTCCCGGTGGTTGGGAATAGGTAAAGGATTAAAACGAAAACTGCATGATCTCCTGGTTTTGAAACACGTACACATCCTCTTTATTTAAGGGTGATAACACGTACTAAGAATTTAATCGGAACCTGCGTGATTTCCTAGTTTGGGGACACGTACACATCCTCTTTATTGAAGGGTGATAACATTGATACTAGACCAAAAACTCTATTATGAAGTCCCTCCTTTTTATATCGACTTAATCGCCAGGCCAATGGCGAGCGGGTCATTAGTTAGATAGCGCTATTTAGGTCTGACAAGCCTCACTCCGTGCCGCAGAGGACGGGCATGAACTAATGGATCTGGGCACTGGTCAATGATGATTGACATTGATGTTAGGGCACCAACTTCCTTCAGTCAGTGGTCGATATGGTAACGGGTCTAGTGGTTCACATGGGGAAGCCCCCACTGGTTAATGTTTGGGAGACAAGGAAATTGGTTAACTGATGTATTACAAATGAACTTATGGTTTTGGAACAACTTTAAAATTAACATCAATTGTGAACTCGCTCAATTTTGTTGTTGATTCGTTGCTACATGCCTTGCAGGTCGTTAGGTGCTTAGAGGGAGCTTGCACGCGAAGGAGAAGTCGTTGTGGGACATGGACTCTTGAGTTCCATGTTAAACATTTGAACTTTTGAACTATTGTTTTGGTTTTAAACTTTATGCTTCCACTGATAACTTGAACTTGGTTAATTTCTTTAGACACCAATTATATTGTGGTTGGTTCTATATTTAATTTCATACATTATTCAATATGATTGGTGGCTTGATCCTGGTCAATCACGCCTCCTGCGGTGATACTCCGCTTGTGGATTTTGGGGGTGTGACAGATTGGTATCAGAGCCATTGGTTATAGTGAACTTGGTTTTAAATAGGGGGGAAAGCTTTTTGACAAAACCAGACTATAACCTGTACAGTGCTCAACGATCCACAACGACACTTCGCTCCACGTGCAAGACTCAGCATTATAGGTAATATGGGTTATGTTTGTATTGCCTGCCTGTTAGTTTAAGTAGTGCATTTGATCATGGTATGCTTAGTTAGCGCATCAACTATTGCTTGAAACCCTGTGTGTTTGCTCTCTTCTGTCACTCCACACTTACGCACTTTGCGACACCTTTCTTACTTGTGTTTCCTTCGATGTGAAGATCATGAGTGGACGCCTGAACTTGACTCAAGCCCAGCTGACGACTTTAATCAACGAACGAGTTGCTGAGGCGTTCACAGTAGTTCCAGCAGGAGGTCAGCATGCTCAACCTCCCGTATGTACGTTTGAAACCTTCATGGATTGTCGACTGTTAGTGCATACGTCTGTCGACTTCGTCTTGTATCGAGTCTTGTACTAAGTATGTTAGATCAGGGCGCGTAGTTCGAGAAATAGGATAAATATGTAATTCCGCTTGAAAGCCCTAATTCCGCTTGAAAGTGCATACTTGTAATTCCGTGCGGAATTAAGTCTTGCTTGAGACTAATTCCGTTTGGATCATGTTTCATGCGGAATTAGCACCCCTATAAATAGCTTCCACGCGAAATCAGTTGTAACTCTCGTGTTTCCGGTACCGAAGTGCTGCCGACGCGTCTATTGACCTGTATTGCTGTGTTATCAATAAAATAAGACGTTTGATAGTGAAACAAGCTGTTTTTCAAGTCTGTTTCTTTGTTTCCGCCTCTGAAACAGACAAGAGCTCTTCTGATTGGCTCGTTTGGGTCACGGACCGATCCTACAATTGGTATCAGAGCTCAAGAAGAAGAGTTCTTGCCAAAACAACCTTTATTTCTATCATCTACACCTTCTTTTTAAAATTGAACTAGTTTTCACGGTCAAAAAGTCTTGAGTTTCACATATTATGTGCGCAATGGTGTTTTAATGAATCCTTGAGAAAATTGAACCTTAATTCAATCAAAATCAGATAAAATCAGTAATTCCGTTTGAACATCAGATCGAAATTGATGACGTCAGCCTAATTCCGTAAGGAATCACAGCTTGATTTAGAAACGAAATTACCTAATCCCGCTTGAAATTTCTAATTTCGCTTCTAAGTATAATTCCGTTTGAATTGTTCCACACGAAATCACCTAAATCCGCACAAGATTAACTATTTCCGCTTGAAATTGTTAATTCCGTGTCAACGTGTATTTCCGTGTGAAGTAATTTCGCATGAAATTACTAATTCCGGTTGAAAGTAGTAATTCCGTGAGAAGATATAATCTCGTTTGAAGTTGATTTTGCAGGTAATCTCGCTTGAGGAAATAATTTCGCTTGAATTGGAATTTCGTTTGAACTTGTAATTTTGTGAAAAATTTTCCGAAACATGGATGAAGAATTTTACAATGCGTTTGCAACACCGATTGCTCCTGTCACTGCTGCCGAGACATTGTACAGTGAGAATGAAACAGGAACTTACCAAAAACCACCTAAGCTAATGTTCATTGAAGATTTCAAAGGATGGCAAAATCGATTTGAGAACTGGGTGCAAGCATATAAGTTTGACGCATGGTGTGCTTTAACCAAAGATTACGAGAAACTGAAAAACGAGCATGGACTTGAAAAAGCTTTTAGTGACTTTTCTGAGAGTGATAAATTGAAATATACAAGTGAGAAAATGATGATTAGTCTTCTACAACAAGCAGTAAAGGAAGATATCTTTGTTTTGCTTCAACATGAGGGTACTGCTAGATCAATTTGGAATGCATTGATTCAAAAGTTCAAAGGAAGTGCAGATATGATTAAAAACAGAAAGGCATTGCTGAAGAAATCATTTGATATGTTTGTAGCTTTCGAAGGTGAATCAGCGAAAACAACCATCGACAGATATTGTCATCTTGTTTTGTAAATGAGAAGAATGGATATACAGAAAGATGATGAGGAGTGGGTAGATAAACTAGCTGAAGCACTACCACAGCATAAATGGGGAACTTATTTGATGATAGTGAAACACATGAGGAAGTTTGAGAATATGAATTTGGCACAGTTCATTCAGAAAATTGAGGAGCATGAATTGGATATCTAGAAAACTGCCATCATGACGAATCCAAATGCTCAACAAGATGTCAATTTATATTACAGAGGGAACAAGTTTGAGGCTACCTCCAGCTCCAGCCCAAAGATCCAAACTGGTTTTAGTGCTGATAGTTCATCTGGAACAAAGGGTAGTAATGTAACTCAGAGTGGTAGATCTTCATCTTCATATTCAAGTTTTGATCCAAATTTTACAGCTTCAAGTTCTCAGTCAAAAACCTCAACAAATTTCAATGGTCAAAATTTGCAATGCAATGTTACATTGAACATTCAGAATGGTCAAAATCTGTCTCCGGAAATGACTAAGCAGTATATGGCATCATTTGTTGCTATGTTAGAATCATATGAAAGCTTGATTGGTGGTAAAATTGGAAATCCAATGCTGATTAAAGAGGATTATGACCAAATCAATGCTGAAGAACTGGAATTGATGGATGTGAAGTGGTGCTTAGCCAAAGCTTTTAGGAGAGCAGAAAAGTTTCAGCAAATCACTGGTAGAGATGAGTTTTGGGGATTGGCTACTTCTCCTTTGGGATTTGATAAATCAAAAGTTACATGTTTTTGTTGTAAAGGAAAGGGTCATTTTAAAAGAGAATGTATAAATAAAGATGCAACCGGGAATCAAGAAAAAATGATTATTATCAGAAGTCAATTTTTCATCAGATTACTCAACAAAAAGAACCACAAACTGCACATGCTCGGGGCATTGATAATGGAAAAATGAAAATGATCGAAGATGCAAATAAGAAAGCTTATTTTGGTATCATTGATCAAGATGATGAGAAAATGGCGGAAGGTTTTAGCTGGGATAAATATGTTCAAGAAAATCCACACTTAAGCTCAGCTTTGGTTGCTCAGATCTTGGAAGAAACATCTGTTAAGTCTAAACCAAAAAGAATACCGATTTTTCCGGAATTGGGAGTTGATGTAGATACCGATGATGAAGAATATACTGAAAAAGCTAGGATAGGTTTAGATACTGATAGTTTTAGTTTGTTTTTTGCAGAAAAGATCGAGATGTTGAAAGAAAAAAAAAGAGCTGCTCGATTGAAAAGAGAATGGGAAGAGACAGAAGCAAGAAAAGCTGCAGAAGATAAAGGAAAAGTAGAAGCTAATAAAGCAGAAGTTGAAGAAAGTTCAACAAAGGAGGCTGAGGAACAGAAAGCTGAAATAGAATCTGAAGAACCAGTGGTTGAAAAGATTATAGAGAAAATCGTTGAAGTTGAGAAAATTGTCGAGGTTGAGAAGATAATTGAAAAAGTGGTTGAAGTTGAAAAACCATGTTTGAAATGTTCAGAATCTTGCAAAGCTTGTGAAGAGAAAGATAAGAAGATTGCTGAATTAGAGAAAATTAAAGAAGATTTACTATCTGATGTGAAGTACGTGAAGGAATCATATGATGTGCTGAACAAAACAGTTGATAGTCTGAAGAAAACGAATTCAGAGATTGAAAATGCAATGACAAAAATGAACTCGACATTCATGATGAATCTGAAGGTGATCAATGAGTATATTGAAGACTGTGCTAAGCTGAAGCAAGATTTAGAGCTTGAGAAAATTGAGAGTGAAAGGATTAAACGATTACTGTTGAGTTATACAACATGTGATTATTTAATTGATCGTGTGTATCCTACTGTTGCAGGTCTAGAAGCATTCAAGGATGAAAAGGCTGAAGATACTGATACTGGTAAGAAACAAAGTGTCAAGTATAACAGATGTCCGCCCCCGATCTATGAGAGTTATTCTCCCAGAAAGCCAAATGAGGAACGAGTAAATAAGGCTCTCAACATCAAGTTAAAGTCTGAAATCATTGATGAATTACCAGACAATATTGATGTTACATTCACAGCGTCTGACACTGATCATGAGTCTGAGTTGTCAAAGAAAGTGGTCGATCAGGTGTTGGATACGGATGAAGAGTCAAAATCGGAGTCTAAGTCGGAAAGTTCGAGTTCGTCTGAAAAGAGTCTGAGTTCACCAGTCAAACGGGTTTACAATAAGGAATTTTTGTTATCAAAATCTAATTTGAATGATGGATCAATCAAAGTAGCCTATACTTTGAATGATTCAGACAAGTTATATTCTGATAAGAAATTTTCAATAAGAAGTGTCAAAACTGAAATGATCAAACGGGTTTTCAAATTAACAGAAATTAACATTTCTGAAATAAAAGATTTAAATCTTGATGAAAAACCTAACAAATACACTTCTTCAAGAATTCAACAAAGAGTAAACAAGAAAATGGGTTACGGTTGTGGTTATGGTTTTCAAAAGAAACCAAACCATAACAGTAATTTCAAAAAGAAAGGTTTAGGTTTTAGTTATTCAGAAAATTGTAAACATGAGAAAAATTATAAACCAAAAACAAAATTTGTTGCAGGAGGAAGTTCTGATGAAGAGCAGAAGAAACCATTCTGGAAACAGTCTAATCAAGAGTTTCTTGCTGAAATAAAGAAGAATGTGAAGAAATTTGCTCCAAGAGTTAACAGAAGAACTTGTTTCAAGTGCCAAAAGGCTGGACACATTGCTTGGAACTGCCATGAATTCAATTATACAAAACAGGAAGTTTCTTCTAACTCTGAAGTGAGAAGGAAATGTGTTGGTAAATCAGAACAATCAAAAGAAAAATTCAAAATGTTTGATAAATCGAGTTCTGAAGTTGGTGAAAGTTCAAAAAGTTTTTACAAAAGAAGAGGTGATTTGAACAAACAAAAGTGGGTTGTTAAATCTGAGAGTAGTTCTGACAATGAATCTGATTCCATAAAATCAGAGGAGTCATTTGTTGAGAAAAAGATTGTGAATTCCGTTCTAGAGTTGAACGATGAAAAATTTCCAACATTGACAAAGGAAAATTTGAAGAAGAAAGATGGTAAGGTTGAAATCTCAGATCAATTCTTTGCTGGTAAGAAAGAATTTGATGCTGAAAAGGTGTTTAATGGTAAGGTAAAACATATTTTCGGTAAGATGGTTAATGGAAAAGTAAAGGGTGCAAAAGAATTTTACAAATCAAAATGTTGGTGGGATAGGTGTGTACCAGAATCTCCCAAGGCTGGTTAGGCTTGGGGGAAAGTATTTCCTAACTGGAATCCTGACTTGCCGGAGCTCCCAGGTTGGTAAGTGTGGCGCTCGAATCGGCATATTTATTAAGAAATTCACGATAGATGATTTCGATCTTACATATGGTACAGAGGTTTGTTCTTACAAAGTGATTAGTCAAGGTCATTAATTTGAACTTGATGTAATCTCATTACAAGTGGTTGAAAAACAATGTGATGAATTGAATCCCAACCTACAAATGGTAACAACACAATTTATTTTTCGGAAAAACCATTTTGATTAAAACAAACTTAAGTGTTTTGAAATCTTAATGGGAAAATAGTTTGTTGTGAGGGGTTGTTCTGATTGTTTATGCCAAGAGAATGGCGAATTGAAGCTTGAAAATCAGTTGTCATTTTGCTTGTACAGTTAGTTTTCTAATTTCTCATTAGAAAATTTGAAAAAGCCAAAAACATGATAAAATTAAAAAAATGAGTTTTGTTGTGAAAAGAGGAAATGATAGTACATCAGAGGACTATCACAACACGCTAAAGAATTAGAAAGTTAAAATGTGATAAACGGTCTCACTGAGGATGTGTCAGCAGGTTTTTGCACATTCAGTAAATTGTTTACGGGATATAAACCTAAAATTAAACTTGCTTATCTCATGGGGACATTTCTTGGATATATGAGTAACCCCCGAAATCTTGTTTGAAAGGTCCCTTTTTCTAAGATACTAGGTCTTTATACTCAGTGATATCTGGGGTATTATCCCGGGACTTCTGATTTTGCTGAAGCAATGGCCTAGTCCCCGTATAATACTTTCTCCTTGCTTGAAATAAAAGCACTACCCTCAGCACAAAAAATGATGAAACATTAGAAAATGCTAATCATGTGCTGTTGAAGAAAAGATTATTTAAAGGGAACACACCTAAAGTCGAATCGTTATCTCTCTGCTGAACGGAAGTTCTGACCTGAGCTCTCACGGTTTCGCATTTAACCCTTTACGGATATCATCTAGGTATACTCACCCTTTACGGGAGTATATTCAAGTTGTGGAACACGCGAATAAGTTTAAGTGCTTAAAACATTAATCTCATATCTCGAAACAGTTGAACTTTGTGTGAAAATTTAAGTGGACCAATATACTGACAATCTAAGTGAATCGTTTAGAACTTAAAATGTTTAAAGCTTAACGGTGTTAGTAATGTGTCTCATAAACTGATATGATCCTCTTACACAAACTCACAAAAATTTTGTATGTAGATATTTCTTTTATTGCATTCCATTATAAAAATTCCAAAAAGATTTTCAGTGTGTTTTAGCATAAATTTTGAAAAAGTCAAAAAGATTTTCGACAACTGATAATGAAAAGCTGATTTTCAAAATTCTGAGTGCTAAACATGATGAACAGGTTTGGGAAGAGTTTGTTTGAAAATCATACATACAAGTGGTCATATAAGGTTATAAATGTTAAATCATTCTTGATGTGTAACCTACATGTAGTTTCTAGAATTGTTATAGTTTAAATTTTATGAAACTTATGTTTTGGGTAGAGTGAGTGCAGGACAGTTAGGATTCTGACCCTGAGCAGACAGAGAGCCAGGTTTCAATCCTGATCCTGTGAAAGCCAGACTACGATCCCAGTACAAGTTGAGGAAGAGTCTGTTAGAGAGAGAGAATCTGAAGATGCAAGAGCTAGGAATTTGATCCTGAAGATGCCTGAGATTGATAAAGCATCATCCGAAGGGGAGATTGGCTAAAGAAAGAGTTAGTGTAAGATAAGAGCCAGATTGAGAGTCTGGAAGCCCGAAGACTGATAAAGACTGAAGACGTTGAAGACTCGACACTTAAGACTCGTCAACATCCGAGGGGGAGTCTGTTAGTGCATACGTCTGTCGACTTCGTCTTGTATCGAGTCTTGTACTAAGTATATTAGATTAGGGCGCGTAGTTCGAGAAATAGGATAAATATGTAATTCCGCTTGAAAGCCCTAATTCCGCTTGAAAGTGCATACTTGTAATTCCGTGCGGAATTAAGTCTTGCTTGAGACTAATTTCGTTTGGATCATGTTTCATGCGGAATTAGCACCCCTATAAATAGCTTCCAAGCGAAATCAGTTGTAACTCTCGTGTTTCCGGTACCGAAGTGCTGCCGACGCGTCTATTGACTTGTATTGTTGTGATATCAATAAAACAAGACGTTTGATAGTGAAACAAGCTGTTTTTCAAGTCTGTTTCTTTGTTTCCACCTCTGAAACAGACAAGAGCTCTTCTGATTGACTCGTTTGGGTCACGGACCGATCCTACATCGACCCAGTATCTTTAACGGCACAAAAGGAGCTGTAGGTCTTCTTCACTGGTTCGAGAAGCTCGAATCTGTCTTTGAAATGTGTGAATGCCCTGAGGCTCGTAGGGTGAAATTTGCTACGGGAACACTCGAAGGTGCTGCGTTAACCTGGTGGAAAGCACAAGTTCAAATGCTAGGGATTGCAGCTGCTAATGCCACCCCATGGAATGATTTCAAAGATCTGATCAAGGAGGAATATTCTCACCGCGACGACATTCACAAGCTAGAAGTGGAGTTATACAATTTAAAGATGACGGGGTCTGAAATCGAGGCTTATACGAAGAGATCAAATGAATTAGCTATCTTGTGTTCTACTATGGTGGATCCTCCTATCAAGTGTATCGAGTTGTACCTCAAGGGGCTAGTGCTAGAGATTCAGTGCCATGTGACTGCAGCTAACCTTGGTACCATCTAGCAAGTCATTCGACTATCCGATCGCCTTACTGATCAGGCAGTTGAGCAGAACAAGCTGCCTAAGCGTATTGGTGCTTCGACCACTTCTGATGCTCCTAGCGACAATAAGCGCAAGTGGGATGGAAATTCGAGCAAAGGTTCTACTTACGTTTAGTCTCAGTCTCAGAAGCGAAGGACTGACGACTTCAAGAGCCCTGGCCAGCAATCCTCAGGTAATCAGAGTCAAGGTCAGAGTGGATACAAGGGAAATTACCCCAAATTCAATCGTTGTGGCTTTCACCGCAGCGGACCGTGCACTAAGGGCAACTGTCAGAGATGTAACAAACATGGTCATGCAGCCAAGGATTGCAGGAGCCTCTATCCTGCGAATCAGCGACGACAGCAACAGCAGCAGACTCCACAGAACCAGCAGCAACAGCAGCAACAGAGGGGTAACAACAAAGGATGTTTTTGGTGTGGTGCTGAAGGCCACTTTAAGAGAGACTGTCCTCAGCTGAACCAGAATAAGAACAACCACAACAACCAGGGAAATGGGAAAAATGGGGGTAACAATGATGGTAATGGTGCTAGGGGACGTGTTTTCGTGATTGGTCAGGGTGAAGCAAGGAATGATCCCAACGTTGTGACGGGTAAGTTCCTACTGGATAACTTCTTTGTTACTGTTTTATTTGATTCGGGTGTCGATACTAGTTATGTGTCCCTAAAAGTTAGTCAAATGCTTAAACGTGCCCCAATTCCCTTAGACACCAAGCATGGTGTAGAACTAGCAAATGGTAAAAATCTTGAGGCCACGCATATAGTTAAGGGTTGTAATCTTGTTCTAGCTGGTCAGAACTTCTCCATCGGCCTTATTCCTATCGTCCTTGGTAGCTTCGACATCGTCATTGGGATGGATTGGTTATCCCAGCATCGAGCAGAGATTCTGTGCAAGGAGAAAATCGTCCGTTTTCCCCGTTCAGGTGATGAACCTCTCGTTGTTCGCGGTGATAAGAGTGGTGCTGTCGTAGGCATCATCTCTTTTCTTAAGGCCCAAAAGTGTTTACGAAAGGGCCACACTGCTATTCTAGCCCTCGTTACTGACACCTCAACGAAAGGGAAGAAGTTAGAAGATATTCCGATCGTACGCGACTTCCCTGAGGTATTTCCTGAGGAATTACCTGGTCTTCCGCCTCATCGTCATGTCGAGTTTCAAATCGAGCTAGCTCCTGGGACAGCACCCATAGCTCGTGCACCTTATCGATTAGCCCGATCAGAACTAGAGGAATTGTCCTCTCAACTGCAAGAACTCTAGGATAATGGTTTCATACGTCCTAGCTCTTCGCCCCGGGGAGCTCTAGTCTTGTTTGTGAAGAAGAAAGATGGTACCTTCCGAATGTGTATTGACTATCGTGAACTCAACAAGGTGACCATGAAGAACCGTTATCCTCTCTCGCGCATCAATGACCTGTTCGACCAGTTGCAAGGGTCGAGCTTCTACTCAAAGATTGATCTGAGATCGGGCTACCATCAGCTGAGAGTCCAAGGCGAGGACATCTCCAAAAAGGCATTCAGGACTCGTTATGGGCACTACGAGTTTCTAGTCATGCCTTTCGGATTGACGAACGCACCTGCGGTCTTCATGGACGTCATGAACTGAGTGTGCAAGCCTTACCTAGATAAGTTCGTCATTGTTTTCATTGACGACATCCTGATCTATTCTAAGAGTCAGGAGGAACACGAGCATCATCTGCGACTTATTTTGGAACTTCTTCGAGCAGAGCAGCTTTATGCTAAGTTTTTGAAATGTGACTTTTGGCTTCGTGAAGTCCATTTCCTAGGTCACGTGGTAAACGAGGATGGGATTCACGTTAATCCATCCAAGGTTGACTCAATCAGGAATTGGCCTGCACCTAGAACTCCAACTGAAATCCGGCAATTCTTGGGATTGGCGGGTTACTACAAGAGGTTTATCAAGGATTTCTCAAAGATCGCGCAACCTCTCACTACACTAACTCAGAAGGGTGTCACTTACCGTTGGGGTGATGCTCAGGAATCCGCATTTCAATGGCTGAAGTTGAAGCTTTGTAGCGCACCTATCCTCTCGTTGCCTGAAGGCACAGAAGGTTTCGTGGTTTATTGTGACGCGTCAATTCAAGGATTAGGTTGTGTGTTGATGCAAAGTGAGAAAGTCATCGCCTATGGATCACGTCAACTTAAGGTTCACGAAAGGAACTACACTACACACGATCTGGAGCTGGGAGCTGTTTTTTTCGCACTCAAGATATGGAGGCATTACCTGTACGGTACCAAGTGCACCATCTACACCGATCACAGGAGTCTCCAGCATATCTTTGAGCAGAAGGAGTTGAACATGCGACAGCGACGATGCATCGAATTTCTTAACGACTACGAATGCGCCATCAAATATCATCCGGGCAAAGCCAATTTTGTGGCAGACGCTCTCAGTCGAAAAGAAACCAAACCTAAGCGTGTACGTGCGTTACCGCTTACCATTCACTCTAGTCTTCCCGCTCAGATTCGAGATGCTCAGATTGAAGCGTTGAAAGTGAAGAACATCAGGGCTGAGTCTCTGCGAGGATCGAAGAAATGGTTAGAACAAATAGGAGACGGTGCTTACTACGTGACAGGGTGCATCTGGGTTCCATTCTATGGTAATTTATGTGAGCTTGTGATGGATGAAGCTCACAAATCTCGTTACTCAGTACATCCTGGTTCAGATAAGATGTACCACGATCTCAAGACTACGTACTGGTGGCCCCATATGAAAGCTAACATAGCGACCTATGTTAGTAAATGTTTGACTTGTGCTAGGGTCAAGGTTGAATACCAGAAGCCATCAGGCCTACTTCAACAACCAGAGATCCCGACATGGAAATGGGAGCAAATTTCCATGGACTTCGTTACTGGCCTACCTAGATCTCAACGAGGAAATGATACCATTTAGGTGATAGTGGATCGATTAACCAAGTCTGCACACTTCCTGGCTATTAAGGAAACAGATAAGTTTTCCACTCTAGCAGACGTCTACATGAAGGAAGTAGTTTTGAGGCACGGGGTGCCAACCTACATCATTTGCGATCGTGATTCACGTTTTACCTCTGAACTATGGCAAGCAATACACAAGTCCTTTGGCTCACGTTTAGACATGAGCACAGCTTATCATCCGCAGACGGATGGGCAGTCTGAGCGCACCATCCAAATCCTTGAAGACATGCTTAGGGCATGTGTAATCGACTTTGGTAACGGCTGGGAAAAACACCTCCCGTTAGTGGAGTTTTCATATAACAACAGTTACCACACCAGCATCCAAGCCGCTCCGTTCGAGGCATTGTACGGGCGGAAGTGTCGATCACCTCTCTGTTGGGCAGAGGTTGGCGACAGTCAAATCACTGGCCCAGAACTCGTCGTAGACACAACAGAGAAGATTGCTCAGATACGACAATGAATGGCAGCAGCTCGTGACCGTCCGAAAAGCTATGCAGATAAGCGCAGGAAACCACTTGAGTTCCAGGTTGGAGATCGAGTGCTACTTAATGTCTCACCTTGGAAGGGTGTAGTTCGCTTTGGCAAGCGAGGCAAGCTAAATCCACGCTATGTTGGACCTTTCGAATTCATTGAGAAAATAGGCAGGGTGGCCTACAAACTGAATCTACTTGAAGAACTCAGCAGAGTTCACAACGTATTCCATGTGTCGAATCTGAAGAAGTGTCTGTCAGATGAGACCCTCATATTCCTCTCAAGGAACTCACCAACGACGATCAGCTGAGATTTGTCGAAGAACGTGTAGAGATTACAGACCGAGACGTTAAGGTTCTCAAGCGTACCAGAATTCCTCTTGTTCGAGTTCGTTGGAACTCCCGTCGTGGCCCAGAGTTTACCTGGGAAGGAGAAGACCGAATGAAACACAAGTATCCCTAGTTGTTCGAGAAACGTGAAACCACTATTGAGGCTGAAGCTACTGCGGAATTTCGGGATGAAATTCCAAACCAACGGGGGAATGATGTGACACCCCAGGAAAACCAGGAAACCACGCAACTTAACTAGCTTCCTCAATGAGTATGTGCTAAATTTCGGGACGAAATTTCTTTCAACTAGGGGATAATGTGACAACTCGTATTTCAGAACCTATCTTTGTGTTTAATGTAACGCCTATGAACTCTATGTGTGACTAATTGATATGTTGACTTTAATGAATGAATGTTACATGTTTCGTGTATGTGTGTAATGTATGTATATGATGTAATCGCACAATATTAATCGGATCGCACAAGCCATTGGGCTTTGGTTCCACACAACTCTCGGCCCACTCCTCTTGAACTCGAAACCAATGGGCAGCCCATGATGGGTTCGGCCACCCACCTATTTAAACCAAGACATAACCCTTATGGGGTTTTGTTTCCTCATTGTTTGCAAGGCACCCAAAACATACCAAACCCTAAATCTCTCTCACTCTCCCTCTCAAACTCGACGGCAAAAATCCCCTCTCCATCGAAGACTTTCTTGATTCGGATCACCCTTTCGTTCTACCTTCTAACCGGTTAGTGTTCTTATCATTGGTTTCATGTTGAATGATCGATGTGATTCTATATAATGGTTTAGGGATGCTTCATGATTGATTGTAATGAGATTTAGTGTTGTTTATCGGCTCATATGTGTAGTATGATTAGATCATGGTAGGGTTGATAATTGTATAGTGTTAAGATGATCTAGAACCGAATGTATGTAAATCGGCTGTGATGTGTTGAACCCGGATGAATCGTATGGATAGGTTATATGTGTTAATCCTAGTGTTTAATCCGATTGAATGTTATGGTAGGTTGTTGTCATGATTGGATGTCAAGTAGGGTTTATAAGAATTAAATGATGATTGCTTGATTTGATCGAGATATGCATGATTTGAAACTGTTAGTGTTGTTGATTGATAAATTGCATAAATGGAAACCATGTAACTGATTGCCATGATTTTGGTATAATGAAAACTGATCGCACAAGTCCCTTAATCGCACAAGAGCTTGTTAGGATCGGAGGCTGTCATGATTGTGCTTGTTTGTAAGAATTTGGCAAATCAATGAGTATAAAACAATGTAAAGTGCAGCGGAAATGGATACAAACTTTGTAAACACAATCAAAGAAGAGAATAGTTTGATAAACACATGCTTTCTCATTAAGTTGAATGATTACAATGAAAATCAAAAGATTACAAGCATGCTTACATAACTAAACTCCCCCTCAGCCTGATACCCCAAGGTTGGTTGTACAAGATGAAAGGATTGAATTGAGGAGAAGAACTCACTCAATAACGATCAAGTGTAACAGTACAGAGTACTATTACATTTATAGACAATCCAAACCACTGAAGCATCTCAGCTGACGTCACCATGAAAGTGACATCTAACAACCTAACAAACTCTATCTACTGATCTATACAACTACTGCTTTGCTAACTATTGATATTGCATTTCATTACATTACATGAGATGAATAAAACTGCTGCTGCATCATTCTACTGCTGTGAACCCAGCAGTACTTGTCATGATCAGCAGTGCTTGACTCAAGGCAGCAGATTGAACAGCAGGGCTTTTAGTCTTCATCAGTCCTTGAGTAGAATAGCAGTTGTAGGTCAGCAGTTGTTTATAGAGGCGGTACTTTGGAGCATATCAGATGTTTGAGCCACATTCAAGGCGAAAGCAAAGTGTAAACTGCTGCTTATTGTGAGTCCACTGTTGTGATCCGGTTTTGGCTTTCATTATCTGTTCCTTTGGTAGGGTTCAATCCCAACAATCTCCCCCTGGAACAGATAATGCCAAAACCCTTCATTATTCTGGACCTTTATTTCTCATCAAAAGTTCCTTAGCTTGTCTTTTAAATTCAGCTTCAAATTCCTTGGAACTCAGGTCATCTTCATCCCTACACAGTGTAAGTTCAAGGAGATCCTGCAAATCTTCAACACTATGGCCTAGTGCTTCTTTCCTTGATATGTACTTCACTTCACCATTGGTTCTGACCAGAGTCAATACGTGGGTCTTTTGATCATATATCCACTTTAGTATTTTTAAACCTAATGGGTTTCTTGGGAGAGATTTATTCTTTGATGAGTTTGGAGATGATGGCCTTGTGAACATTTGCAGACTTTCAGACATTCTTTTAAAGGCCATCTCAATGACATTGTTAGCTACAGCTATGTCTTCTGCAGTCTCTTTTTCAATCAGCTCTTGCCTCTCAAAGTTTGTCATGCCTGTCGAAGTGTTTGTTGATGCAGGCTTGGTTAATACCGTCTTAAAAAGGTTCTGAAGCTTTGTTGAGTTCTCTTCTATTAGACCCATTTTTATGATGGCATCATTGAAGTACTCAGCTTCCTTTTCTTTGACCTCTTCTTCAGACAGTTGTTTTCCTTCTTCTTGGTTTGTCACAAGAGTAGGATTATCTGCTTATTTGAACAGTGTTTTGAGGTTTTCAATCTGCTGTTCAAGCTTCATCATTTGTTCACGTTTCTTTGAAGCGCCTGAAACAGTTATCTTTCTTTTCTTCAGCCTTTCATAGGCTTCATCAGTCTGCTGTTTTGACCATTTTGATATGGCTTCAGCAGTATCCATTTTTGCATCCACCAGCTCCTTTTTCTTTCTTTTGTACTCAGCAGTTAGGTCAGCAATGAGCTTTTTGTATTTGCTCCAGTTTGGAGCATTCTTCTTCTTTGTAGGATCATTCTTGATTCTGTCAATCCTATCAGCCTCATGCTTTAGAGCGACTATTGGCCATTCTTCAAACTGTTTTTCTTCAGCAGGATAGAATTTTTCTTTCATGATGTAGGCTAGATATTGTTTTCTTAACTTTTTTCGTTGTTCAGCCTTTTCTTTGTTCAGTTCTTGGCAAACTCTTCTATCTGCTTTACTTTTGTGAGGAAGAACTCCAGTCTTTTAGCAATGCCTTCATCACTTAAACCTTCACTTTCAACTTTAGCTCTTATTTTAGCTTGCTTTGCCTTGATCTTGAGATAATCATCCATATCCTCTGGTGCCATGTAGCCTATGAGTGAGGAGAATCTTCTTTTTGAAGGATCTTCTTCTGTACAGAATTGCCTCATCTCATTTTTGATAGCTTCAAGTTTCAGTGGATATTTTGCAGCATTAGGATCATGTATGCCCTCATCGGTAGAGATTGGCTTTCTTTTTCTGTTGAAGAGCTTTGGTTGTGATGTAGGAAAGGTGAGAGCAGTGGTGGATGGTTGACTCACAGTGGTTGAAACAACTGGTGTCTCAACTGCTGTTGTCATTACAACTACTGATGTATCAGCAGATGTCTTCTGCTTTTGAGCAGGGGTTGTGATGGCAGGGGTTTGAGTGGTGATGAGTGGTTGACTAACAGCAGTTGAAATAACTGGTGTTTCGACCAATGTTGCCATTACAACAGATGTTGTAACATCTGTTGTCTTCTGCTTTTTGGCAGGAGGTGATGATGGGGTGGCAGATTTTGATGGTGATGATGGTTTTGGTGCTGTAGACACAGATGGTGGTGGAACAGTAGTTGTGGTGGTATGTGGTGATGTGGTGTGTGTTGATACTGCAGTTTTAGTTTGGCTATTTTCTGGCTCAACACATATACCATCATCAATTCCCTTTTCCTTCCACTTGATCTTCTCCCCCTTTTTGGCATTATCTGGGAAGGGTTCATTCATGAAGAGAGCAGTGGAGGGAACTTTTCCAGAGACACTTTGAATGTGAGCTTTGATAGCTTTGATATCTGCCTGGGTATCTTTGAATCTTGATTCCACCATATTTGTCAGCTTTTGAACATGTATAGCATGCTGCTGATCTGCCATCTGCTTTTGTCTTTCCAGCAGTGGTTGGAACATGTTCCATAACTCATTTGCAGCAGGTGCCTGTTGAGCAGATGCTTGAGCTGGAGCAACAGTGGATTGGGCTTTCTGAGCTTTTAACAGCTGCTGCACCATATCTTTTATTTCAGCAACTGAGGTTTCCAGGTTTTCAACCCTGCCCGTCAATTCCTGATCTTTTGAATCATCATCTGAATTAACAGGAACATCTGAATCCCCACCAGCAGTGGTTTTACCAATGTATGACTTAGGAACAGTGTCCCAAAAGTCAGTCATTGAAGCCCCTTGTTCTTGGTACTGGGGACTTCTTTCTTCAGCACTTGATAACCTTTTGATGTTGCTAGTAGTTACAACAAACTCACTGGTGGTTCTCAGTGGTGCTATTGAAGAAATTGCCTTCAAGGGAGTCTTAAGAATGTAACCACTGTCCAAATGCAAACTAGTGGGTCCAACATTTGTAGTGGCTGCTCAACTTGAACTACTGACAGGAATTACGTGTAATTCCTGCAGTGTAACCTCCTCAGTTGTTGCTGGGATAGCAGAAATGTCAACATCAGACCCAGTCACCTATTGAAGTATACTCTCAGTGATAGGTGTTTGAGAGGAACTAGTTTGTGTCTGAGTAACATTAGCTGCATGCAACAAGGGTATAGTGGATGGTGGTATTATGTGGGGTGAGGGTAAAGGGGTTGAAAGAGACATGTCCTTGGGATCAGGACTGTGGAAGATGGATCCGAGTGGGTCCAGAGCTTCATATTGTGGGGTCCCTGTGCTTACAACCTGGTCCTTTTGTGAGGATGCAGGAGAAGTTTGAGGCAAGGGTTGAGAACTTTCTTCCATCTGATGTGAGGAAGTAGCAGTAGTGGTTATTGGTGACTTTTGTGCTGTCACTGGCATTGAATCTGGGATCTCATCTTCCAGAGGTGCCTTTGGTTTGGGTTTGGTGGGCTTTCTGGATGTTTTCTTTTTGGTTCTTTTTGTGGTGGCAAGTGTGGGTTTCAAAACAGTGGGTGTGCTGCTTTGATCACCTGGAGCAGTGGGCTCAGCAGCCGATACTTGAGGAGCAGTTTCATCTGCTAAATTCTGCTCAGGTACCTCTGCTTTTGTTTTTATTGGTGCCAACATTCTAGAAAATGTTTCAGGTGTTAAACAGTTTATTTTTAAAGAAGCACCTTGTTTGGGCAATTCTGCATCTTCCTTTACAAATTTTTGTTCAAAGTAGTAGCTTAAAAATCTTGGAAAGAGCAGAAATGCCTTATTATCAACGTTTTTTTACCAAATCATCAAATATTTCCTGGGAGTAACTAAAGTTTTCATTGTTTAAAATTGCATACCCTAGGCATTGAATTTTTGTTGGTATTTCATTAAAAGACGTTGTTTTATTAGAAACACACATTAACAGTGTGTGAAATAAAAATCTGGGTGCAGAAGGGAAATAACCCTTTTGTAAGGTATCCCTTTTTGGTTGCTCTGCATAACCCCTGTTCATGAAATCCTTTTTCAACTCGGTTTTAGAAAATGAGGTTTTAGCTTTCAAGTCATCGAGTTTGAAGACTTCAGAAATAGATTGTGGAGAGATTTGAATCTTCTTACCCTGTATCGAGGAGTTGATGGCTGTGATGATGTCTCCTTGTTTTTCAAGGGTGGCATTTTTCCAGAACTCTCTCTGGGTTTGAAGATAAATGGGAGCATCTGCTATTAACAAAGTTTTATACTTTGATGCAGATAGGGTATCAATGATGGGGTCGAAGGTGTTGTCAGTTGTGCGTTTTGTGAGTATACCCACATAATTGTGAGGGGCTTTGTAACGAATTTCTGTGGTTTCGACGGCCATTTGAGTGGCGTCTGTTGGGGTCAAGGAAGAAGATGGTTTTGATTTTGACTTCGATTTTGATTTCATCATTTTTGATGAAGAAGATCAAAAGGAGTTTTTGTGAAGAAGATTGGGAAACTGCTTTGAGAAGAGAATTTTTGGAATTCAATTCGACAGTGTGAGCCCCTGTTTGGGTTTAATCAGGGTTTTATTTTAGGGAAAAAGTGAATGTTGATGTGGCAGCGGTTATAATGATCTGACGGCTAAAAGCTGACCACGTGCCAACCCCTGATGAAAGAGTAAGTAATGGAGGACAGTTGTTTTGAGGGGCTACTGATGAAACAATAATCAGTGGTTACAACGGTAATAAATGAAGCAGTGGGTGATTTTTACCATCAGTGGATGTTTTTACTACATCAGTAGATAGCATATCAGTGGATACAACACTGATTTTGAACATCAGTGCTTATCAAAGGAAAATGAGAACAGGGGTTGACTTTTAGCAGTGGACAGATATTAGGGAGCAGATGTTAAGGCACGACAGCAGTCAAGGGAGAACAGTGGTAGAAAAATGAAGACCATTAGTATAGCAACTGTTAGTGCAGCAATGTTTTAACTTTTGACAAATAATGTTAGCATCTGCTTGTTCAGATGTAGGAATTGATTTTGTCTTGTGTAAACACAATATCATGTCCAGCATCTGTTTAGCTTCAGGAATGCTATGCTTAACAAAATACATTTTAGATGTAGATTATCAAGTTTAAATTGCCAGCAGTTATCTCAGAAATTTTTGTTAAAGGTTTTGCCACATGTTCAGTATCCCTGACAGTGGTTTAGCATCCCAGAGATGAAGACTTTTCTACTAAGGCTACTCATTTTATGTCTAATTATTTGAATTAGAACATGAGTATCTTAGTAATTCAAAATCATTTTACAATCAATTTTTTATTAGTGATAAACTAACTTGAGCTTGACATGACCTTGACATGTGTACCATTTCCTTTTGATTAGTTTTAGGAATAGTAATTTCACACAAAAATAAGGAAATTACATCCTGACCAGAGATGAACATTTTACTATCAAAAATGAGTAAAAGTCCAAAATATATTATTCAAAGAAAATGAAGTAATATATCCGGTTTTATTTGAGAAAAACACCTTAAGAAATAGTTAAAGGATGTTTTTGAAAATAACATCAAAAGGATCTGACAGCTTTTCAAGTAAGAATATGATCATATCATTCTCAAGTTATTTTGACCATTGTTTGGGGTCATTTTCTTGACAATTGATTGTAAATACTTCTTTTAAGATCAATCACTGGAGATGCCATTGTTACCCGAACGATTCCTGTGTTTGATGAAAGCACACAGTTGCATGATGACCACTGTTTACCCAACTTTGACCTCATAAGTGTTTTATGCTTATACTCTTTTTCTTTTGTTCATTTTCTTCTTCCCTTTGTAACCTTCCCATTCATAAGTAATAAGATACTTACTGGGAGGTTTTTATGAAAGAATCCTCAATCCAAAATCATTTTCAGCAATGTTTTGAGAGATCTGGCTACATTTGTACATGTTTTATTACCAGTTCTCACATTACATATGATTTGAACAGTTTTGACCCCAGATTTTCTTCATGTGTTTTAACAGAGTTGATTTGGTCCTTTTGAGGATCCTCAACCTGCCTTTTAACACATAAAATTTCATGACTAAAGTTTTATTTCCCTCTTTCAAAGTTAGCAAAACACTAATGTTTATATGAACATAGGTTTCGCTAATCTGAGGTACGTACTTTAGTATAAAATATGATGAAATCATCACAAATTTCATAACAACAGTTGAAGTCAATTTTGAATGACGATGGACATACCATAGTAACCAGATAAGTTTCTAGATCTGGACACTATGAATGATTTGTGCATGACATAACTTGTTGACTGAAATTTGTGAATCTTATGACATCTTGGTTGTTTTACAAAGAATCAAATTCATCATTTTGAACATGATTTCACTTGCTCTGTTTTTCAACTAAATACAATCAACCTTAGTATCAATGAATTTTGAGCTGAACTGTTATGTCAAATTGATTGTTAGATCGAATTTGACTGTCCAGACTCTGATACCAATTGTTAGGATCGGAGGTTGTCATGATTGTGCTTGTTTGTAAGAATTTGGCAAATCAATAAGTATAAAACAATGTAACGTGCAGCGGGAATGGATACAAACTTTGTAAACACAATCAAAGAAGAGAATAGTTTGATAAACACATGCTTTCTCATTAAGTTGGATGATTACAATGAAAATCAAAAGATTACAAGCATGCTTACATAACTAAACTCCCCCTCAGCCTAATACCCCAAGGTTGGTTGTACAAGATGAAAGGATTGAATTGAGGAGAAGAACTCACTCAATAACGATCAAGTGTAACAGTACAAAGTACTGTTACATTTATAGACAATCCAAACCACTGAAGCATCTCAGCTGACGTCACCATGAAAGTGACATCTAACAACCTAACAAACTCTATCTACTGATCTATACAACTACTGCTTTGCTAACTACTGATATTGCATTACATTACATGAGATGAATAAAACTGCTGCTGCATCATTCTACTGCTGTGAACCCAGCAGTACTTGTCATGATCAGCAGTGCTTGACTCAAGGCAGCAGATTGAACAACAGGGCTTTTAGTCTTCATCAGTCCTTGAGTAGAATAGCAGTTGTAGGTCAGCAGATGTTTATAGAGGCGGTACTTTGGAGCATATCAGATGTTTGAGCCACATTCAAGGCGAAAGCAAAGTGTAAACTGCTGCTTATTGTGAGTCTACTGTTGTGATCCGGTTTTGGCTTTCATTATCTGTTCCTTTGGTAGGGTTCAATCCCAACAGAGCTGAACGTACAAGCTCTTGAATTGCACAAGGGACTGGTCGCACAAGACAGTCGCACAAATTAAGGCACAACTAATAGAACACAGTGTACAACACTGCATTGCATGATCGCACAAGACTTGGGCCACACACAGTAGTTAGACTTAATATATGTATTGGGCCGAATGGCCCAACCCAGTCGCACAACTTAACTGGATCGCACAAGTCCATCCGGACCGCACAAGACCAAAGTTTGTTGGGCCGTGTTTATATGTTTGGGCTTTTTGATTGGTGGGCTGGGCACACTCTAGATCGCACAAGGTTGTGCTGATCGCACAACATGTTGGGCTGGGGTAGTTGTTCGGGTTTCAATTGTTCCAATCGCACAAGATGTTATTGGGCCTACATACTTCAGCCCATTACATCCTGATCGCACAACCATGGGTTTTATGTGATTAACTTATCTATCTAGCATGTGCAATGTGTATGCCATGATCATTACGTGTTAGTTCTATGTAAACATACGTGCACTACTTGAACCTGGACCTGACTTGTATGGTAACCATGTTAGCACGTGGTTAACCACATATAGCTCAAGTGACCTTTTCGTGTATCTGCCGAGCTAACCTAAGGTGAGTTCACACTTTCTACAAGGCATGGGATTCCCGGTGGTTGGGAATGGGTAAAGTATTAAAATGGAAACTGCGTGATCTCCTGGTTTGGAAACACGTACACATCCTCTTTATTGAAGGGTGATAACACGTACTAAGAATTTAATCGGAACCTGCGTGATCTCCTGGTTTGGGGACACGTACACATCCTCTTTATTGAAGGGTGATAACATTGATACTAGACCAAAAACTCTATCATGAAGTCCCTCATTTTTATATCGACTTAATCGCCGGGCCAATGGCGAGCGGGTCATGTCACACCTGTAACAACTCTCACTATAAACATTACTTATGATGTTAATTATCTATTAAGGAAACCCTAATTGAGAAACCCAAGTAATTCTGCATAAACCCTAAATTTTTAGAACAATCGGAATCAGGATCAGGGCCCCTAAAACTCAGATGGGTAAAACCCTAGTTACGATTATCTAAATAACTCGTTGTCAAAAACGAATTTTAAGAAACTGTCGACACAGCAAGCCTACAAATACACGTGGCTACCTATGGAAAATAGATGAGGCCTCGCGTCACACGAAGCCTAAGGCAGGACCCCTCGCGTCACGCGAGGGGGGTCAAAATTTTACTATAAATAGAGGAGCCTGGGACTTGAAATTGGGCACAAAAACGACGTAAAAACTCACTGTATACGCTGAGTTATAGCAGAAACAGTCCACAACACACACGATTCACGAATCGCTGCCGCAATCAGGGTAATAACTCGATCGCTATTACGATTCAACGTCCGATCGATTGTAACTATCCAACGATTGTTTAAGTGCTGCTCAAATTGAGTTTATGCTTTATTATTCATCGTGATTTCGACTTGAATGTTTGAGTGTTGTCCGAACTCGGGCTATACTCTGTCATTCGTTGTGAATCCGCTGAATTGTTAAGTATTGCACTTGTAAATCGTTGTGAGGGTTTAATCTCGTGAATTGTCGTAACTGCTGTATTAGTTACTAACCCAGTTTGTGTGCACTGTTATTAAAATTAGGTTAAACAAGGCTAAATCAGTAGGCTTATACACTGCTCGTTAAATCTGCAATGTGAGTCATTCTCTTTTTATCAATTGTTTTACAATACTCCAAATTATTTTCCAAAGTTATAATTATAGGGACTAAGTTGTGGATATCTTGAATCACTGGCTAGTGGGGTATTGTGCACATTACTAATTTTCTCCCAGTTAGGTTCATTGACCTACTAGGGATAATCATCACGATTTGGGTTCATTGACCTAATAGTGGTACGACCATCGTCACCATTGTGACATGTCACCATTGTGACACGACGCCAGATAAATATAAGATATAAACCATTGTAATCGCTCTTATGCTGTAATTTTATAACTAAGGGTCATTTTATAAAACCTTAATGAACTCACTCAGTATTTCCCACTGACAAAACCTTTTTCAAACATGTTTCAGGTGATCTGTTATGATCCAGGAAAAGTGCCGTGAAGCACTACAAGCTTAAGAAAGTGGCTCATGATAAAATAAAGAAACCTGTTTTGTAAAATAAAAGATTTCCCAGTGAAATCAAATGATTGTAAATTATCGGGGTTTTATCCCTAAATTATGTAAACGGGCAGTTTTAAATATTGAAAGATCCTGTTTTAAAAAGACTTCCGCTGTCGCCTAAATTAAATACCACGGGATTTCTGTCCCGCGGCTCTTGAAACGGGTCAAACCGGGTCGGGGGCCGTGACAACACCCCGACCACGTATAACAACAAAACGTGGCGGAAACGCCGGGGAGTGTTGTAACAGAATCATTGTTTCACAACCATGGATTAAATAATTTCTTTTTATTGAATCATTGAACTCTTTGTTCTATTACAATTTAAATGAATACAATATTGTCTTTCAAATTTTAAAGTCGCAAAGGCACGAGTCCATCCTGTGTATAGCATGTATCAACAATCATCACATAGCAACACCTGAAACATTTGTAAAAATAGGTACGTCAGCATAAAAATGCCTGTGAGTTACATAGGTTTTATTGAAAATAGGATTCATGACTTGTAAGTTTAAAAGAATGTTTTAACAAAAATAGTCATGAACTTTTAAAAATGTTTTCTTTTATAAATCATATGATAAGTGATAAGAAAACAGATAAGAAAGATGTATAAATAAATAATTAAGTAAAATGAGTTTGTATATATTATATTGTTTGAAAAACACTATTTTGAGAAATAGGTTCGTAGTATATATAAAAATATACTTTGGTTGTCAAATAATAATTTTCGGTAGTATATCAAAAGTATACTTTGGTTTAATTAATAACATATCAAAATATGTTTAGGTTTTATGAATAACATATTAAACTATGTTTTGGTTTATAACTAACATATCAAAATATGTTTTGGTTTTATGAATAACATATTAAACTATGTTTTGGTTTATAACTAACATATCAAAATATGCTTTGGTTTTATGAATAACATATTAAACTATGTTTTGGTTATTAACAAAATATATGTTGGTTTGTACAATATCACATATGAGAGCATATCAAACTATACTTTTGGGAGTATAACTAATATACAATCACATTAATGTGATTTGGAATTCATTCAGACCTAGTGCATCAAAATACACCTTTGAGACTATAGAAATACCACAAAGGCAATCCCTATTTGGATAAAATATCGGTTTCTGACATTCCATGTCAACAGGAATGGGGTGTCAAATCCAATAGCGCTATATCATACTACCAATCGGTCTGGTGAACATAAAATAAGTACAATTCAACAATTAATTTTATAATCTTTGAAAAATCAGTGTTTAAACCATACATAATCATTCAGTTTGTCAAAAGATAAGTACTAATATGTATAATCAATTATACTTTGAAATCATGAACATAACAAATAGGTACACATGCTTCACCCCAAAACATTGAAAACAGTAAAAGAGGGGACTATGTACTCACCTGAGAATGCTTAGAAGTCTTGAATAACAACCAAGCAAAGCTAGAGGGAGCATGGAATCAAACGGCACCTAATATAGGTAACTATGTAAATAAACCGGACCTAAATCGGAAGATCGGATAGAATGAGGTTTCGTAAACCAAGTGAGTGTGGGGAACTCATATGATATGGTTTAACAAAGCCTACATACTAAAATGAAACCTAACCTAAGTGCTTACGACCCATTACGACCCGTTTAGATAGATTATGTTGCTTTAACGCTCGTTCGCGTAAAACGCGTTCGGACCGCCTAACTAGTCCTATGACAAGTAAAATATGCCTTAACATGTCTAATATTGTTGCCTAGTCAGTTTAGATGTCAAAAATTATCTTACATATGCTTAAAATGAATTTTGGCGCAAAAAGGGGCATTTTGGTCATTTACCTAAGGCATATAAACTACCTATTATACAACTACTTAAACGAAGTGACCATAAGGTATAACCTCGGAAGGTTATTCCCTATACAACTATGGTCACCTAATGTGTTTGGTCGGATCTTAATGATCGACCAAATGGGTCGGGTTGGAAAGTATAAGCGATTGATTAGATCGCTTACCTTACGACCGTATATAAGCACAAATCTAAAAGTGGCGAGTTAAACATGTTAAAACATGTTTAACGAGGTTTGAAAACAAGTTTGATATCAAGACAAAGGGTCTTGATACCCAAAAGTAGTTTGGTTACAAAATACGCAAGAATACGCATTTTGGCCGAAACTACGACTCGTCCCTAAGCCTAGATAACGTGGTAATCAGTAGGTATAGTCACTAAGGACTATAACCGTCGTGATTACGCTCACGTTATGAAGTTCAAACGAACTTCGCGTTGACCATAAACTGGTCAAAGCAGAAAGTCAAACACAGTTTGACTTTCGTGCTAAAAACGCATAAAAGAACGAAAGAGGACTTACAAAGGGTCCAAGCTAGGAGATTTGATCCAAAATACTCAGGTATGAGGTTTTAAACCTCAACTTAGAGTGAACTCAAATCAAATGTGTGGGTTGCAAGTGAAATCTTGGTGGGTATTTATAGATTTTGGTCCACCCTTAAGATCGTTCCTCGATTCCCAAGCTTTAATCTCAACCTTACACTTGCACCTACTGATTTAGGATACCATGGGCACCAAAAACAAGCCCCTAGACTCTTAAAAACCATGTCCAAAACCCAGAAACAAGCTGCTGATTGCAGAAACCAGTTTTCTAATCTGGGGAGTTTTACGCGGGCGGCGTAAGATTCATACAAGGCTTACGCGGGCCGCCTGGCAATCTTTCACAGAATTACAGTTTTAGTCCCTGCAGCCTAGAAACTTGGTTTTTGATGCATTTTTGGCACGTTTAAGCCCCGTTAACCCCATTTCTTGGACCTAAAATGAAGTTAAAGTATAGGGAACATGAAACATGCTCAAAAGTATCTCAGATGTCGGTTCGTTTGGTCGTACGGACGTGTTATTTGCTTAATTACGACGGAATACGCACGAACGCGAAAAACGATCCAAATTGCGCGATGAATGGATTTTCTCATGCCAAACACTAAAACAAAATATTTTTATGCTTACATAAATTTTGGATGTCCGGATGTATTCAGAACGTAAGAAATGCGCGAAAATGCAAACTAATGCACTTTTTGACACTTTTAGTCCCTATTGATCAAGAAAGTTTATTTTTGCGCACCAAACACCTCAAAGCCTATTTCTAAGCTATGTAAAGATATTTAGGGCATATTTAACTTATGATCAAGTTCTGGAATGTTCGTTACCACACGAATCGGCATACTTTCGCAGTTTGACACAAATAGTCCATGCGATCGAATAAACTTGATTTCAACATACTAAACCATCCAAAACTTAATTCTAAGTTATGTAAAGGTTATTTAAGGTATGTTAAGCCTATGTCACTGTTCTGGAGTGTTTGTTGCATTAAACTGGTTATATTTACGCATCAGATTGCATATAACCTTCCAGAAAGCGATTTAGAGCTCGAAATCGAACAAGAATTGATATGTGCAAACGATACACATATTTATACAAATCCCAAATACAATATTTCATTGGTTTGGTATTTTTTTGATGATTTAAGCGACACAGGTGTCACAGGTCATTAGTTAGATAGCGTTATTTAGGTCTGACAAGCCTCACACCGTGGCGCAGAGGACGGGTGTGAATTAATGGATCTGGGCACTGGTCAATGATGATAGAAATTGACGTTAGGGCACCAACTTCCTTTAGTCAGTGGTCGATATGGTAACGGGTCTAGTGGTTCACATGGGGAAGCCCCCACTGGTTAATGTTTGGGAGACAAGGAAATTGGTTAACTGATGGATTACAAATGAACTTATGGTTTTGGAACAACTTTAAAATGAACATCAATTGTGAACTCGCTCAACTTTGTTGTTGATTCGTTGCTACATGCCTTGCAGGTCGTTAGGTGCTTAGAGGGAGCTTGCACGCGAAGGAGAAGTCATTGTGGGACATGGACTGTTGAGTTCCATGTTAAACATTTGAACATTTGAACTATTGTTTTGGTTTTAAACTTTATGCTTCCGCTGATAACTTGAACTTGGTTAATTGCTTTAGACACCAATTATATTGTGGTTGGTTATATATTTAATTTCATACATTGTTCAATATGATTGGTGGCTTGATCCTGGTCAGTCACGCCTCCTGCGGTGATACTCCGCTTGTGGATTTTGGGGGTGTGACACAAATATATACTTGTGGCAGTAGATTACTTGTCAAAATGGGCCGAAGCCGAAGCTCTTCCAACAAATGATGGAAGAGTTGTGGTAAGATTTCTAAAACGATTATTTTCTCATTTAGGAACTCCAAAAGCATTAATAAGTGATAGGAGTACCCATTTTTGTAACCATCAACTTGAAATTTTTTTAACAAGATATGGGGTCTATCACCGGATCTCAATCACATATCACCGTCAAATAAATGGACAAGCCGAAGTGACTAATCCAGGTTTAAAGAGAATACTTGAAAAAACCGTAGGATTAAATAAAAAGGAATGGGCCGATAAATTAGATGACGCTTTATGGGCTTTTCGAACTGCATATAAAACAACCATAGGTACCACCCCATATAAGCTTGTCTATGGAAAAAGTTGTCGTTTTCCAGTAGAAATAGCACACAAACCATATTGGGCAATAAAAAACGTAAACTTAGACATAGAAATTGCCAGTAAAAATCGCTTTTGTCAATTAAATGAATTACACGAATTAAGGAATCACACATACTCTAACTCCGAAATTTATAAGGAAAGAATGAAAAATTTGCATGATAACTAGTTTTGTATTAATGACTTTAATAACTAGTTTCTTATGTTGAAGGTGAAACTTCGTTATCATTTGTTCGTGGTGTCTTGGCATTACTTTATTGTCTATATAAAGTAAAAGATTTTCACCATTCATATCTCTACGGTCTATATAGAGATATGTTGGCTACCTGGTCAGGGGTTAAGGGAATGGTTTAGTAAGGTTCTTGCCTTGTTTAGTGTATAAATCCTACAAGGACCTGGGTCAAGCTTACTAGGACCTCCTTCAATACCCACTTGTATTGGATGGCGGGGGTGTGAATGGCTTGATCCCCTCATATGTAAACTACTATTAATACATTAACCTAGCTTCTTGGGATGGTATCCTTGCTGACTCAAACCAATTAGCTGAGGGTAACGTCACCTTTAAAAGAGGGGCCTGCCACTTTACGCATTAATAACTTAATTAATTATCTTCTAATATTCCAACCCTTTGGGATTGTATCCTTGTTGACTCAAACCACTAGGTTGAGGGTAACGTCACCTTCAAAAGAGGGGCCTACTACTTTAACTATGATAATCTCTTAAAAAGTGCAAAAGTGCTGAAATCATCAAAGGATACATTAAAGGCGAGTCGGATCTAAGTAATTCATCTTGTCTATCTGTTTTATTTTATTTTTATTTTCAACATTTTTAGTTTTTATTTTTCATGTTTAAAACCTTTTCTAAAAATTTTAGTTTGATTAGACGTTGAGGATAAACCGGTATTAAAAGCTCTTGTGACCTTGGACGACCTCGATATCTTCCAACGCTATACTATGCTCACGATGGGTGCACTTGCCCATGTGTGTGTTTAGTGTTAGTAGAATATCGTGTTTTATAAATTTAAAACTTGACTAATGTGTAAAATGGGCTTAAATTATCAATAAAAACATAACACACCTTACACCCACCAACAGTACTTGATGTTTTGGTCAAAAATTACCGAAGCAATTAAGTGATCAAATTAGTCAAGTGAGGTAGTGTGCTAGAGATGTGTGTTGAAAATATGCTAGTGAAATTATTTGCAAAAAACAGGTTCAGGATACAGCTCAGGATATAGAGCTGTATCTATGATCAAACAATGAGCAAGAAAGTAAAAGGTGACACGAGATGTACGAGGAAAGCCTTGATCAATCTAGATCGCTGGCACAAAACCTCGGGAGCTGACAATCGCAGCTGCCTTGTTCTTCTATTACTTCAAATATCAAGATACAGTGTAGGATATGATGCGGATCAACTAAGTGTTACAACGTGATCTGAGTACAAGTGTTTGTGTGTAGTGATTGCTAGCAGCTAGAGAGCAAAGTGTGCGAAAGAGAGTGAGTGTTTTTTTAACATGATCCGATCAATCTATTTATAGTTCAACGAAAATAACTGACTATCCTAATAAACTGGGATGCTTCGAATATTCCCCAAGTGAACGTTGTAATCCACTTCTTCCGGGTTCAACGTCTCTTATATAACCAATTTGCCTGAGTCTCAAGGAGAAGAGGTCCACTTGACCGTTAAAGACTTACACCTCCTAATCTGCACGTGGTTAAATCAGTCAGTATCAGGATATCGCATCAGGATGTTACCAATATCCTGATCCGGTATCCTGATGACAAATAAACAATACCCATTTTTCTATCCAATCGGAGAGTAATAAAATCAATCGGTGTAGTTGAGGACGTCTTGGCTCAAACAAATCAAATGGTTATTCCAACCGACTTTGTCATCCTCGATGACGCTCCTCTAGTGTTGGGAAGACCTTTTGTAAAAACTCACGAAGCTTTGAAAAACCGGAAGTTTAATAATCTACCTCTTCAATTAGGGGCATTCAAAAGGAGCATAGATCTTGAGCGTTCAATGAAATATCCTTTTGGCAACAATGACCCCCTAATTGAAGATGAAGATGAGCCACCCGATATAAGTGAAAAGATTGACCACTTTGTTGAAGAAGAGGTCGCCATATAACAAACCTTTAAAGTTCTTGATCTAGATGAGCCCCAAAATAAGGAGTCTCCTAAAGACCCGCCCCTTAAGCTCAAAGAACTCCCAAAAGGTTTGGAATATGCTTTTCTGGACAAAGATGGTAATTCACCTGTAATTATTTCATCTAAATTAAATAGTGTAGAAAAAGAAAAATTAATTAGACTTTTGAAAAAACATAAAAACGCGATCGCTTGGAAGCTTGTAGATATAAAAGGAATAAGCCCTTCCATGTGCATGCACAAAATTGTGATGAACGATGACTACAAATCAGTAATACAACCACAAAGGAGAGTAAATCCAAATGTACAAGAAGTGGTTAAAAATGAGGTCATCAAACTACTTAACGCCAGACTTATTTATCCTATCTCCGATAGTCCATGGGTGAGTCCCGTCCAAGTAGTCCCAAAGTAAGGAGGTATGACGGTAATAACTAATGAAAAGAATGAATTAATACCAACGAGAACCATCACAGGATGGAGAGTTTGTATAGATTATAGACGATTAAATGAAGCAACAAGGAAAGACCACTTTCCTTTGCCCTTCATTGATCAAATGCTAGAACGACTACCCGGTCATAAATTTTACTGTTTCTTGGATGGTTTTTCAGGTTACTTTCAAATTCCAATAGCACCTGAAGACCAAGAGAAGACAACTTTCACATGCCCCTACGGAACTTTTGCTTATTGGTGCATGCCATTTGGTCTATGTAATGCCCCTGCAACATTCCAACGTTGCATGGTGGCCATCTTCCATGATATGATAGAAAAAACAGTGGAAGTCTTCATGGACGTCTTTTCTATCTTTGGAGATTCATACGACCAATGCCTTGATAACCTCGAACGAATGTTATCCCGATGTGAGGAAACTAACCTCGCCCTTAACTGGGAAAAATGCCATTTCATGGTAACAGAGGGAATAGTACTCGGTCACAAGATCTCGAGCGAAGGAATGGAAGTTGATCGAGCAAAAATAGACACAATTTCTCAATTACCTCCCCCCTCCTCCGTTAGAGCAATCAGAAGTTTCTTAGGGCATGCCGAATTTTATAGACGGTTTATCAAAGACTTTTCAAAAATTTCAAGACCTCTAACGAAATTACTTGAAAAAGATGCGCCTTTCATCTTTGACAAGGACTGCAATCAAGCATTTCTAACCCTCAAGGAAATGCTAGTCAATGCACCTATCATGATAGCGCCCGATTGGAAATTACCTTTCGAAATCATGTGTGATGCAAGTGACTTTGCCGTTGGAGCAGTCTTGGGACAAAGAAAAGAAAAGCATGTCCACCCAATTTATTATGCTAGTAAAACACTTAATGATGCATAAGAGAATTACACAACCACTGAAAAAAATTACTAGCTGTGGTATTTGCTTTTGATAAATTTCGTTCTTACCTTTTTCTTTCTAAAACTGTAGTCTATACAGATCATGCAGCCATCTGATACCTCTTCAAGAAACAAGACGTAAAACCCCGTTTGATCAGGTGGATTCTACTCCTCCAAGAATTTGATATTGAAATCAAAGACAAAAGAGGAGCAGAAAACACAGCAGCAGATCATCTTTTGCGCCTAGAAGACCCAGCTTTGGAAGCAACCAGGGACGAGCAAATCAACGAAAAATTTCCAACAGAGTCCCTGGAAATGGCGAAATGTAGACAAGAACCATGGTATGCCGACTACGCTAACTACTTAGCTAGCGGTATAGTCACCAAAGGATGGCCACATCACCAAAGAAAGAAATTCTTTGCTGATGTAAAGCATTACTTTTGGGAAGACCCTTATCTTTTCAAAATATGTGCCGACCAACTCATCCGAAGGTGCGTACATGGCAACGAAGCACAAAGAATTCTCTGCCATTGTCATGAAGGTCCATATGGAGGACATCCGACCATTTACAAAGATGCGCAAAATCTTGTCAAGACATGTGATGCTTGCCAAAGATCAGGTAATATTTCTTCCAAAAACGAAATGCCACAAAATGGCATACTCGTTTGTGAAATATTTGATGTGTGGGGACTCGATTTCATGGGACCTTTCCCACCGTCAAAAGGAAAAAATATATACTTGTGGCAGTCAATTACTTGTCTAAATGGGCCGAGGCCGAGGCACTTCCAAAAAATGATGGAAGAGTAGTGGTAAGATTTCTAAAAAATTATTCTCTCGTTTTGGAACACCTAAAGCATTAATAAGTGATAGAGGTACCCATTTTTGCAATCATCAACTCGAAAAAATCTTAACAAGATATGGGGTCTATCACCGGGTCTCAACAGCATATCACCCTCAAACAAATGGACAAGCCGAAGTGACTAATAGAGGTTTAAAACGAATACTTGAAAAAACCGTAGGTTTAAATAAAAAGGAATGGGCCGATAAATTAGATGATGCTTTATGGGCTTTTTGAACTGCTTATAAAACCACTATAGGCACAACCCCATATAAGCTCGTCTATGGAAAAAGTTGTCATTTGCTAGTAGAAATAGCCCACAAGGCCTACTGGGCAATAAAAAATGTAAACTTGGATTTAGAAATTGCAGGTAAAAATCGATTTTGTCAATTAAATGAATTAGACGAACTAAGGAATTATGCATACTCTAACTCGGAAATTTATAAGGAAAGAATGAAAAATTTACACGACAGATACATTAAACCTAATGAATTTCGAGTGGGAGATCTGGTTCTGTTGTTTAATTCACGACTTCGATTATTTCCGGGTAAACTAAAATCTAGGTGGTCAGGACCTTTTCCCATCACCCATATTTTTCCTCACGGTGCAGTAGAAATTATATCTCGGAATGGAATTCCATTCAAGGTCAATGGCCGACGGCTGAAACTCTATCGAGGATCCATTGAGGATGAAGAGGAAGAGATCTCGCTTCAATCGGTCGACGAGTAAAGGCATCCACATCATACCTGGTATGTTACGAACAACTGGGTAAACATTGAAATCGGTAAGTCTTCTAACCAAGCTTTTGGGAGAACCGGGCATTCACACGAGCACAAAAAAAAAACTTTGCTCGGTACGGGGCCGTGTCCGCTGGACAGGGGGCCATGTCCGCGCAACTGTCGGGATAAAACCCTCTTTTCATAACAGTCACATCATTCCACACGCCCGTTTCCCCGAAAAACGCTCTAGTCCGGGCGATTTTCCGCAGATTTTCGACGTCTCCTCTCATTCTAACAACATCAAGGTATGATTCTATCATCATTAGTAGTTAGATTAGTTACTTGCATGTAGTTAAAACATCAAAAATTTGGGGAAAAATCTAGGGTTCTTGAAGTTCATCCGGATCGAACCTCAAATTTTTGTAATAATCTGTTAGCATTAGTTTAGATTAGTGTAATGGGAAGTAAATACACTTGTATTGTTGATAGATTTGCCCGATTTCTCACAAAAACCCCAAACCCTTGTTTTTTAACCGAAAAAGATAAAATTGAAGGGGTAAACGGTTTGTTTTGGGAAAAACGGCACTTGGGGTTTCATTTTCGGGGGAAACCTCACCTACTTGGCCAAAAATTTTCAGATTTTCGGGACCGGGTCGAAAAATGCAATTTTTGAGTAACAGACGCCTGGACACGGAGTCGTGCCCACTGAGCACGGGGCCATGTCCAGCTCATTGTTTGCAGTTTTCTCCGAAAATCTCATTGTTTCGTGATAACTTTTGGTGTATTCTTTCAGATGTCGCAGAAGTTCACAAGACTTAACGCAAATGAGCTCGATGCTAGGGCCAGATATGACATACTTCAAACAAGACCCGAAGAATACCCAAGGCAAGCATGCACGGACCTCTTAGCCATGGTGAAACAACTAGACCGGTTCAACAACCTCGTTACCGGACCACTAAGGATTGCCCTAACCACTCGACTTCGATCGGTACACGAGTGCACTTTGGAGTTCTACAGTACCTTCACCTTCACTTCAAGGTGTGACCCGTTCGACAACGAGGGGGTTGCATTTCGATGTGGTGGGACTAGGTACTCGATCTATATGGCGCAATTCGGGGCAATAGTGGGGTTGTATTCAGAAGAGGATTCGGGAAGTGAAGAAAACACCGGGAGAGTGCGAGAATTCGATGAAAACGCATGCCAAGCCGCATGGGCTCAGATTGGTGACGGGTTCTACAATCCGAGCAGCACTAAGAGTACTAAGCTGAGGGATCCGCTTTATCGCTACATTCATAGGCTCCTCACTTACTCTCTTAGTCAAAGACATGACAACAGCGGCGTTGTTGGGTTAAGAGATTTGGTAGTCCTTTACTGCATTCACAACCGAAGACCCCTCGATGTTCCATTCCCCCTACTCCGGAACATGCATCATAACCGGCTTGCCCATGCACCAACCCCTATTTTCTACGGGGGATGGGTGTACCGCCTCTTCAAGCACTTCACGCGCATACCTAGGTCTTTTGAAAGGAGCCCATGGTCAGGACAGGTCGATGTGCACATTTGTCGCGCCATGAACCTAATCTATGAGGGGGAAGACGGATCGGTGAGTTTTCAGAGGATGCAAGGCCATGCATGGAACCCGCAAGAGGCGCTAGTCCTTCACGCTCCACCTCCCCAATACCAGTACCAACCCCACGGTGATCCGGGCCAGTCCTCCTCACAAGGAGGTGGTTTTCCTAACTTTTAAAGTTTACATGATCTTTTGCAGGAAAACCTTATGTGCACCAGGAACACCTACAACCTCGCAAACAACACATACCACTGGGTCGGAAAATAGCCCATAACAATTGTCCCCAAAATATATCTGTTGGTATACCAATCCAACGGATATATTTTAAAACTTTATCTCGTAAATCGAAGCAATTAAAACGAAATGACGGTCAAGATAGCACTATGTAACTTCCAACGCGCTTTTCACTCGATGGATATCCACTACGCCCCTATATCTTCTCTATTCTTGTTTGAGAACCAGATATCATCAACAGAATCTCCAGGTAATCACTCATCTCTTCCTCAATTTCTGTTAATTTTATTCTTTCTCTAATGGCCACTAGAGTCCACTCTCAAACCGGTGAATCGTCGGAATCCTTCGTTTAGCAAAACCTTCTCGAAAATCCCGAGAAGGAGATCTTCGCTTTTGATAACGCAGACATTGCAGTGTTGAGAGCTTCCGGCGCTTTCCCCGATGGCATGATTTTTAGACCATTTGATCGATCAATTCGATCAGACGTCTCCTCTGCCGATTGGGTCTGTTTCTGGCATACCCTTTCTCGCTAGGTCTTCGATATCCATTTCCTGAGTTTATGATACAGTTTTTCTGAACCACTGGCATTTCCTTTGCCCAAACAACGCCCATGGTTTGGAGGGTACTAATCGTACTTAATCAAATCAAAAATCTTCACTGTCCCGACCTCTGCATCGAGGATATGCCAAATGCTTACCGCCTCCGGTCACACGGTTCCAGTCGGTTTCTACTCTTTTCAACTTCCAGCAAACCCCTTATACTTAAAGCCACTAAAAATGAGGATGGATGGCAACGTAAGTTCTTTTTCGTCAAACAAGACTCCATCTATGAGGGTGCTAGTCTTCCGGTGGAGTGGTTAACCACCGGTAGGGTCAAGAATATCCCTAGATACTTCTAGACTTTTATCCCGTGCTAATATCTTCTTATTTGATCTTTCTGCAGTGAACTTTAAGGAAGTAGCTCCCCCTACTGCGGAATCCGAAAAAAGAATCGAAGCAGTTTACCAGTTACCGGCGAGTGACAGGAGTTTCATCACACACATCCCAAGTTCCAGTCAATATTCATCATCTAAAATGTCTGGTAAGAGTTACTTCGTAAATGACTGATTAGCATAATATAATGAAGAGTAATAAGGATTTAGAACTTTCCCTTTTACGCAGCACCAGCCAAGATCCCTGAGGTTTTCGACTTTGACGAGCTAGACAGTTACTCTAATCACGTCCAGGTCAAGAAGGAGCCCAGTCCCAAGGCCACGACTTCATCCAAACCCAGCAGCTCCAAAGCCATCATCATTCCCAAGCCTTCGCCAGCTACTAAGCCCCGGAGTTCAAGTTCTCGCAAAAGGAAAGAGACCGACTCACCTGCCATCTCTGATACGTTCCCCTATGAGAATCATGGGTTCATTGAGGCAAGCTAATTCATGACTTCTTTTCTCAACCAGGTTAGTATCCTTGAGCTATATCCTGCACCATATGCTGGTTACAAATGTTCATTAAGACTAATACCTATTTCCTTGTTTTGCAGGGTCTCGAACGTCTGGTTCATCTATACCAGGAATCCTGTGGGCTCAACAAGACGCTAGAGTCCAAGTTGAAGAAAGCCGAGGCCACCATATCCGACCAGGGCATGATTGCAGCCGCCAAATCTCGGCATTATGAGGACAAGTTTAAGGCTATGATTAAAGAACACCAGGCCGCCCTCAACAAAGCCGCTCTTGAGGCCCAAGCCGATCTTGACGCTGCCCATGCTCAACATGAACGATATATGATCAGCTACCGGGAAGGCCTTAAAAGTTCTATCGTTTCTTCCCTTCTCCAGGCCAGACTGAAGATGGCCCACGAAGCCAAGGCA
Source organism: Helianthus annuus (assembly GCF_002127325.2). NCBI lineage: Eukaryota > Viridiplantae > Streptophyta > Magnoliopsida > Asterales > Asteraceae > Helianthus > Helianthus annuus. The sequence continues at coordinate 54,912,747 of NC_035446.2, forward strand.
CTGGGCTTCGAATGCCCTTCTTGGGATATCAACGCCTGGGAGACAAAACTAAAGAGTCTCGGCAGCAATCCTGTTAAACCTGCAGCTGAAGGGTCTTCAAAGGCGGTTGAAAAACCAACTGGTGACAATGATGAAGTTGAGACAGACGTTCAAGCTAATCCTGAGGTGGATGCTGTTGAAGAAGGCGTTGCCTCCTAAAACTTACCCCTTTCTTTTTTTTTTTCTTAATTTTGATTGTTATGGTTTGTTGAACCATTTACTTTTGAATTTAAATAATTAGATAACCAAAGGTGGATGGGTCCTAGGTTTCAGGATGAAGCCTTCGGTTATCAACTGGTATTGCTTATTTTAGACAATATTACCTCCTTGTGATTTATTTTCCTTCTAGATTTCAATTTTACAAAATTAGTACAATTGCTTCTTGAAAATATTCTGATCAACGATATCCTGCAAAGATTTTCATCTAACAGGATTTTCGAATTCCAAACAACTCAGATAAGGTTATTAAAGAAAAAAGGGTAGTTTAAAATTCACTTTGGCAACACTTGTTTAACTAGAGTATTAGTTTTTAACCCAAGTACTATTTCCCAAATATTCCAATCAAATATCCTGAAACATATCCCGAAAACAAATTTTGGGAACATATCCTAAAGATATATCCTCATTAGGATATTTGAGCCTTAAACACAGTTTCAAAAGTTTAAACAACTTATGTAAGGTTTACAAAGGAAAGATTATACCAGGAATAGAGTGTAACCCTAGTATCGAACTTCAATCCTTTTGCAACTTCTTTCACTAAGATGTCCCCAGTCCGAGATACTTAGCATACTAGGTTCAATTTTGATTCTTCAAGCCTTACACAATCGCCTTCGGAGGAATGTCCCCTGTGCATAAAGTTTTCGAACACTTAGAAAATTTTCTGAATTCAAATTCTAACTGTTTGGACAGTTCTTTGTGTTACTGGGATAAAACCCAAAAACATACTGGAGATAAATCCTTAGTATCCTGGGGAAAATGTGACAACCCTCAAAATTCCATGTATTCCATACAATTTATTAATGATAATTAAAGTGCTTGATGACTGTGTGGAATCACTTAACTGCTTTCTGATTTCTGTGTTATACTTACATGTGCTTGTTAACATACTAGTAGTATACAGAAAAGTTACTAAATAGTCCTGTGTGCTTTCCAGAGTGTTGAAAAGTAAAAACGTTACAAAAATATATATGTAGGACACTTTACGGATTAATTAAGCACTTTAACGTAACAACACCAAACTGAACAACCGGAATTTACCCGGAACACAAAAAAATTGTCAAACACATTATTTCTATTTTTCTAAACAAGTTATGGGTCCCGAACACCCTAACACACTATATATTACATGGCACACTTAAACCACTAACTAATCACTTAACAATCTAACTAGATCTCTAACTAACAATTGAAAACCAACCATACACCCCCCCTGGGACGGTTACATGGGGTCTCACACCCCTTTGATTTCTTTCATTATTTAATTTAATCATGTTGCTAATCTAGGGACACATTACACACAAGACAATAGTATGTTGAAGCTTATAAGTAGTAACCTCTAGTCCACCCTTCTCTCACGTCTCAATACCATTTCACCCACAAAAACTCTCCTCCTCTCCTCTATCTCGGCCGACCCTAAGGAGCACCACCATCACCATCATTTGTTAATCTTCTTCCAATCTACAAGCATCCCAAGGTGCACCAAAGTGAATCACGAAGTGTGGAGCTTTCGAATCATCAAGGACCTTCTCTATTCGCTTTTAACCACCACATTTCTTCACTCGAACTTCCCTAGTCTTGAACTAGTGGTAAGAACTTAGATCCGTTCATTTTTCATGTTATTAGAGTGGTTAATAGTTATTTGATGATTAGAATCCGTGAACACTAAAGAACCATGAACAAAGTCTTGCACATAAACAAACTTTGTGATGAAATATGGTTGAAATATAATGTTAATATGATGTTGTTATGATTCTTGTTGATTTCTTGCTGATTTACTTGTTAATGTTGTTGTAATCACTAAACATGTTAACGGAATCAATCGAACATGTGTTAGAAGTTAAAGAACTAAAACAGAAAGCTGGTTGGTTTTAACAGCCAACTTCACTTGGCTGTAACCAGACCATAACTTAACGAAAAATGTATTTTCTGAAGCCTAGATTTATGTATTATGAAATACGGTTCTAATGGCACTGAATCATAATTTTTGGACTTCGTTTACTATTTATTAAAGACCCGATTTGTAACAGCAGCTAAAGCTGAGTTTTTACAGCAGTAAATGGGTGTTATATTTTTAATCATAACTTGAAACCTGAGTAGAACTAGGTCATGAAATTGATATTGTAGATGGACACTGATGTCTTAGTAATTGTTCCACTGGAATTTCGTCAATCCGACTTACAATGAATTTTTAGTGAATTATTCCGTGGACTGCAGTCAGAAAGTAATGAATCTGATTGCAGGCCGGAATATGATTTTTTATAAAATATTGGCAATGAAATGGACCCTGATATTTTTACATAATAATACTTGGATCGTTTAAGACATTCTATAAAAATTTGGAAATTTTTGGAATAAGTTAACTATTTTATCAAAATGCTCGAAAACAGCCCAGTTTTGGATATTTAAGTTGAAATGACATAAGTAGTAATTTGCGTGTCTAAATGTCGAGTATGTTATCTGTGAATGATCTAACATGTTATGTGTCAATAAAAGTGTTATGTGCAATATCATATGTTTATTTGTGAATGGGAATAGATGGGGAGTTTATATGGGCACAAACCGTTAAAGTAATGCATGTTATGTGATAGATATGTGTAGGAACTTTGTGCTCTATTTGAAAACCACTAAATGACTAACTGGTAATCATATTAGGACGAGATTGACCGACCTTGACTGTTAGCTATATTTGAGAATCTAACCAAGCAAACCGAGGTGAGTTCACACACTTTCTAAGGCATGGGATTCCCGGTGGTTGGGAATGGGTTAAAGAATTTAAAACGGGATCTACATATCTTCCTTGGGTAGGATATGTACGGCCATCCTCATTGGGTAGGATGCCAATATTATTCCTGCGTATTCTCCTTGGGTAGAACTACGTACGTTCGTCCTCCTTGGGTAGGACAACAACCTTAAAACTTACTAGACAAAACTCTATCATGAAGTCCCTCAATTTATATCGACTTAATCGCCGAGGCCAATGGCGAGCGGGTCATTAGTTAATAGCGCTATTAGGTTTAACAAACCTCACACCGTGCCAGTCAGACGGGCGTGTACTAATGAACTATGGCACACTGTCAGTGATGAAGACACTGACATAGGGCACAACTTATTTGCGTTAGTGCTCGATATGGTAAAGTCTAGTGGTTCACATGGGGAAGCCCCCACTGATCATGGATATGGTTTGGGTAATAAAGAATGAACTGGTTAATAATGCTTTCAACTACGGGGTAACCCCCATGGCAATTACGCCAACGAAAGACAAACCACGTTTTCAGAAACAACTTAAAACTAAACAACCAAACGTGAACTCACTCAACTTTGTTGTTGACTCGTTGTTACATGCCTTACAGGTCGTTGAATCCTTGGAGCTTGCACGAGGAAGGAGTCGTTGTGGGATACGGACTGTTATGTTCCGTATTTAATATTTAATTCCTTTTGAACTTATTAAACTTACGCTTTAGACTTTAAACTTATGAACTATGGACTTATGTTTTTGGGTTTTACTTTTAATGCTTCCGCTGATTAATTCGAACTTAGTTAACTAGCTTTGGTCACCAATTGTATTGTGGTTGATTTTATTTACTTATTACGTTGTTCAGTATTGGTGGCTCAATCCTGGTCATGTCACGCCTCCAAGCGGTGATACTCCGCATGGTGGATTTTGGGGGTGTGACAGATTGGTATCAGAGTCATTGGTTATAGTGAACTTGGTTTTAAAAAGGGAAAAGTTTTGATAAAACTAGACTATAACCGGTACAGTGCTCACGATCCACAACGACGCTTCGCTCCACGTGCAAGACTCGACACAATAGGTGGTATGATTTATGTTATATTGTCGGTTAGATAGTTCACATTGTGCATTAGTTAACGTGATAATTGCTATTTGAACCTTGTGTGCTTACTCTCTCTTGTCGTCCCACACTTGCGCACTTTCGCGACACTTTTCTCACTTACGTTGCTTCGTTGTGAAGATCATGAGCGGACGCGGAGGATGTGACAACCGGTACTTAACGGCTTCTAATTACGCAATTAACAAACGTTTAAGGCGACAATAAATAGTGTTTAAGGCACGGATTAACTTAATTAGGCATTTGGAGCGCCCAGGGACGTCTATCCGACTTTACAGTACGCGTATGAAGATTCACGTGGAATCTGCAACAACGAACTGACACCGTACAAAGTACTGACAACGTTGACAAACACGAATTTTATACAAATATTTTATACTTATGAATTTAATTTTGTTAATTTATTGCGCTTCCGTATGTCACAAACGCAAACAGGAACGAAAATGCGACCGCAAGAATGCACCGACAACGAAACGGAAGCATCGGACACGCGTATTACTTCCGAAACTTAAATTTTACGATATATTTAGTTTCATATAAATTTTAACTACCGTAGTCGAAACCGGATCGAAAAACGGTTAAAACGATAAATGACGCGACTTTACGCGAATACTACCGTAATCGACGATTGAGCGCACAAATGACTACTGATTATGTTTTACGTATTTTTACAATAAAATTTTATCTTTCGACGTTAAGTGGGGCTCGGGTTTTGGTAACGGGTTTCGTAGAAAAATTACGGGCCCATAAACACCGGGATTGGGCTTGTGGGCCTTGGGCCCAAGCCCAAAGCCCACTAACCAAACCCTAAGTATATATAGGAACTTACCTTATCCCAAAACCCTCATTTTCATTCAAACACCCAGCCGCAAACATCAATTGCTCTTTCATTTCATCTCAATTGCATTGCAGACACTATCCATTTCACAAACAACCCTCCTTTGCCTTACTCTCTCTCTCGAATTACATAACACAGACAACTTACACCAAGAATCAAATAAAAATCTTGTTCTCACAACACACCCAAGGTCACAAACACAGAGATAAGTCTCATCTCCTCTAAACAAAGCACACCCATCTCTTGAGTCCAGTCGCACACCAAGTCCCTGTCTCTCACTCTCCTAAAACCCGATCACCGGAGATCGAAACTCCGGCCGACACCTCTCCGGTCAGTCGACGCACACAAGCACCCCCCCCCCCTCAACCTGTTTCTGTTTCGGCGAGACAACCACCCTCACCCCCTCGTCTTTGAACCAGCTAGACGACACACCCACTTCACCAATCTGAAAGAAAGAGGAAGAGAGGGACACGGCAGAAGGCGAGAGAGCTCGAGAGAGAAGGAAAGCCAGCGAGCCGGTATCGAGCTCCGGCGAGGAGCGGCGGCAACAACGTCGAGGCGGCGACGGTAGTGTTTTTGTCCGACAAACTTTTTTTGGTAAACCCCGTTCTCTTTATTTCCCGAAACTTGAATATGATGTGATTTTTATTGTTGCTGATGAAGTGGTTTTGTGATGATGATGATGATCGATGGTGAAAATGGAGTCTACGATAGTGAGGTGGACAGACGGATCGGGTTGACTTGTGTCATTTCCCGGTTCATTTTTTTCGTGACACGGACGACTCGATTTAATTTGGTCAGAATATGGGTTCGGGTGTTTTGCTTCAGCTTTGGTTCAGTTCGGGTCTCGGTCGGATTCACGGTTCGGTTTGGGTTCAGTCACATCCAGTCAAAGTTGGTTAAATGTGGTCAACAGTCAATGGATCGGTTTTAGTTTCACTCCGGTCAGATTCGTTTCGGTCAAACCTGAGTCAACTCGGGTCAACAGCGGTCAACCCTGGTCAAAGCAAGTCAACGGGTCAAGATCGGTCAACAAGTCAGCGGGTTCGAGTCAACATGTCGGTTCGCACGGTTCGGTCAGACGACTCGGTTCGGTTGACTCGGTCAAACATGGTCAACTCGGTGAGTCGACTCGGTCAACTCAGTTGACCCGGTCAACTCAGTCAACTTTTTTCCGCGAAACAACACGAGAAATGGTAAAGTTTTAACGAAGCGTTAAACTTTATATGTAGATTCGTAGGTTTTTAGTTACGTGACCGAGCTCGAACCATCGTTTATTTAGTTATTATATGCGTTTAAATTTGGCGTATTTTGGCGAAAATCATATACATATATAGTTTGATTGAAATATTGTTGAATTTTGATAAAAATATCGACACTTTGTTTGTCGGGATCGTCCAAAAACAGAGGGAACTCTGTCCGTTTCTCGTAAAAATCCGAAACTAGAAACGTATTTTTATTCCAAAAACGACATGCATTTATGGTCTAAAAACGACGCCTTTCCGAATTTCGAGTTCTTTATATAAAATAAATATAAATATATTTTATTTGACAACGTCCTATGAGTTACAAAACGAGTTATAAGTTGACGAAACCCGACACTTATTTAACATAAGCATAAGGTTTATAAGTGTTTCGAATGGCAACTTTAAACTCTCTTACGCACTAAATGTAGTTTTCATAATTATTTTAAAACGTTTAGTATTCGGAATCTTATAAAGTAAATATAGTTATTTATATTTGTTTCAATAATATAGAATCCGAATATTCTTATAAAACGAATACAATTGTTTATATTCATTTCCAACGTCGCTAATTCGCGCGACTTTACAAAATAAATAGAATCATTATATTTATTACAAACGTAGTTGGTCCATATACTTTTATAAAATAAAAATAATGTTTTATTTTTATTCCGAATGCCAACGATTCGAATACATATATATATTTATTTGTTACATCTTACGAAAACTACAACGGTATATTACCGCACCACATACGACATTTCGGATACGTACCACTATTCACCTACGCCTTCTATTTGCGACTACTAACACGACTTCGTAAGTATTTATATTCATATATATAAATATATATCCTAAATCCTCTGGAAAACTAAGTCGTTTCCACGACTTAGTATATCCCAATTATAAACGGGATCAAATAACCATCGATTGGTTATTCTAAATCAAGATAACACCACCTTAGAGTCGTTTAGTTAACGACTCGGTAGAGCTCGGACACGTAGTTTAGCTACGTTTAAATTAGAAACTTATAATTATTCCTTGATTAGGAATGCTTTAGTTGCACGCTAGCGAGTTCACATTCTCGGAATGACATCACGGAATCACGTTAAGCTAGCTTTGCACAGGAATGTCAAGGTGAGTTCATAACCCCCACTTTTTACTGTTTTACATTTTTATAAAATGTTTTCGGGGGTGGAAAGACATGCAAGTTTTGCAAAATCACACAAGGTTTCGATAAATGAATATTGCATATTTATAAACCATTTTGCGACATGATTTTAACAAACTCAAATGGTTTACGAAAAGATTATGCTAAACATACCGGTTTATAAAAACATTAGTGTTTTTCGAAACATGCATGAGTTTTAATAACACGAATGGCGTGGGCAAAGGCCCAAGGACATGGGCAGAGGCCCAAGGACATGAATAACTCTCACATTATACGTTAACTAGGGTATGGTTAAGCTAGGGAATGAACTGTTAGATCAGGTGAGCGAATAGTAATCTCTCTTAAGTGCCATTAATCTTGTATAAGACCGAGGGCAAAAGTGGTAGATCTATCGGGTGTAGCGAGCCCCACTCTTGGGTCCTTGTGTGGCCCATGTAGTGCTTTTGTTGTTCTAACCGGGTGGACCGGGGGAAATCCGCTAGGGTTGAGTGCTTCCTATGTCGCCACATATATTAATGTCCTTGCAAAACATTAATGATCTGTTCATAGACGCTTACATACCAGCTTTTGATACTCAGGTTTTCAAATGTTTTTAAGATTTATTTGATGGAAACTCACAAATACATGGATTTACAAACTTTGGTAACGCTTTTTAAATTATACCTAAGTAAGAGGATGCGCTGATCCTGCTTACAAAGGTTCGTTTGGGCTCGGCCCATTCTCTCTCGTGCAATGCACAAAGACTCTCGTGGGCTAGACTCACAGTTTTTACATATCATGCCGAGAAAATGATTTTTTTTACTATATTTTCTCAACAACTTTAAAACCGGTTATCAAAAAGATTTATTTCAATCTTTTCAAAACAAACTATGAACTCGCTCAACTTTATGTTGACTTTTTCGCATGTTCTTTCTCAGGTTACATTTTCAAAACTATGGAACGGTTGGAATCGGAGAACCCACGGGATTTCGAGTACTTAGCGGGCGTTCATTGTTTAGAAGTCTTAGCTATTTGCTTCCGCTGTGTAATGAAGATACCGGTCCAGTCACGCCAGCTCTGATATTTCGGGGTGTGACAGATTGGTATCAGAGCTATAGGTTTCAGCGAATTAGGTTTCTTTAGAGATACCTAGGCTTTAACCTCACTTTCCTCTGGGACATAGATATCAAGAATTGAGCACATACAGAACGCCTAAGACTCGAATATGGGTTCCAACCGTTGCCGAAACAATGAGTAAACATTTTGATTTTAAACATACACACGTGTTGTGTTGGATACACAGTACACGAAATGATTACACACAGGAAACAAAAACTTTGAGAGTTTGATAACATGCATATAGGACCTTTGGAAAACTCTTGATGAGAGCTTATGTCAAAATTCATTCAAGGTCTTCACTTAGAAACCGTGATAAATAACTCGGGCACACACCATTACATTATGTCGTCTATGCTATTTTAACTAACCGAGCAGGTAATCTACGTGGAACGAAACGCTAGGGCGCGAATACACGTGAAACTTAAACTATACGTCAACGGACGTTGAAATACACCACACACAACTTTCGAGGCAAGGCCTTTGGAAAACATGATTGAGCATGACAACAATGATGCTAACCCCGTCAGTGGGAGAACTACTGGTCGAAAGCGGCAAATTGGCAAGTGATCCTGCAAACGACACGAATCACACTGAGGTACGCTTAAACAAGATTTCATAATGATCGATGCTTAGTCTAAAGAGACTCACAATTGTTGGCGCTGCAAAAGAAGTCACACATCTTCGCATCTCCCTTACTTCGTTATGGCGATTACGCTATGTTCGACATTCTATGGTAATGTCATGTAACAATCGGTCATCACACGAAATTCCAGGTAAAGTCCTCAAAATTCTTTTGTTGAAATTTTGACTTATTGCATATAGTGAGTGGATTCTCATAGTTCTACTCCTCCTAATGATCACTGTATCATGAGGATTCCTTCCATGGTAGCGAATACTCATTTGTTTTTTTTTTCTCTTGACAAATTCATAAGCTACACATGCATTGCTTGTTATGCATGTGGTTTCACTTCGAATGGTTGTTTTGTCAACACCTCATATATTATTTCGCTATACTCAATCTTTGCATTGTGATCTAGACGACCCGTATTATTGCAAAGTGTTGACTCCTTGGTATCGAGTCAACGGATTTCTTGAAAAACTCATTTTCTTTCGAAAGGCATACATGGTTTTTCATTGTAATCATGTCGAAACTATCTTATTGATACATGAATTTATTGTTGGATTGTGTTTCTACCAAGTTCAATTGATTGAACTTGCTCGTAATACATATTCGATTCAAGATTCCATATGATGGATTGAGGCCATCATATTCGAAATAATCCCAACAAGCACTTCATTTGCTTTGAACCATAACATGCTTGTTTGGTCTTCGACTTCATTGAATCGTTTCTTTGATCACGATCACCTTGTGGTGGAGATTTTTTCACAAGTTTGAAGCTTGCGCTAATCTCGTTGCTCACCTCATGTACGGATTTAATTATTTATTTATTTGTTTATTGATATTAAATCCACTTTGTTGATTTATCATATTAAAACAATCTTAACACACTCGTGTGTTAAGATAATGGTACACAAATTTATGTCATATTTCGGTGTACCTCTTTAACGGTTCTTTCAGTATCGATCGAACATCTTGTGATATTTATTGCTTTCCATCTTCGATCAAAAACATTATTTATTTGCTTCATTTTCAATTGAAAATCCTATGAGATTTGTTTGAAACAAACATTCGGATTTACTTCATTGAACCTTTCATCTGATTTCAAAGACGGTGAACTTGTTCGATCACCGCTATTATTGAATTATTTCATTCACTACGACACCTTGTGGCGTCGGTATAAACTTGTAGCTTGTGCTAATCACGATCAATCGCTTCATGCGAAACAACGTATGCTCTTTATTTGACTAATCAATCAAATAGTCTTAATGCAACTATGTATTAAGGCGATGATACACCCGGTTTGGTTGCATTTCATTTCGGTGTATCCTAGCAATTCAATAATGTCAACACCCAGATTTTTTTTCATTTAATGGTTCGATAGTTGACAAATCATTTTCAAGTTTCTATATCATTTGAGATTGTTGATCTCTAAGTTCATTTTTATGACCAAAGCAAGTTTCGTTTGACAACGTATTCGATTGTTTCTAAAAGTCAATTGTAGATCGTAAACATTTGTTTGGACTTCTATTAGTCATAATCTCTTTTTGTTTGACCCATGTAAACTCAGTCACATTGGTGATAGTATCACAACATCTCGTTCACTTGACATTGATTTCTGGAACAAACTCAGTTGAACCATTGGGTTCTTATTGATGCAAAATGTCCTTACATTCACATAATCTGAATCAGTTTTGATTCGATTACGCAGTCATTCACTTTGGTATTATTCGGACTTGCCTGCGAACAACACAACTCTGAGGAGATAACATAGACTAAATTTCGAGGATGAAATTTCTGCAACAGGGGGAGAATGTGACAACCGGTACTTAACGGCTTCTAATTACGCAATTAACAAACGTTTAAGGCGACAATAAATAGTGTTTAAGGCACGGATTAACTTAATTAGGCATTTGGAGCGCCCAGGGACGTCTATCCGACTTTACAGTACGCGTATGAAGATTCACGTGGAATCTGCAACAACGAACTGACACCGTACAAAGTACTGACAACGTTGACAAACACGAATTTTATACAAATATTTTATACTTATGAATTTAATTTTGTTAATTTATTGCGCTTCCGTATGTCACAAACGCAAACAGGAACGAAAATGCGACCGCAGGAATGCACCGACAACGAAACGGAAGCATCGGACACGCGTATTACTTCCGAAACTTAAATTTTACGATATATTTAGTTTCATATAAATTTTAACTACCGTAGTCGAAACCGGATCGAAAAACGGTTAAAACGACAAATGACGCGACTTTACGCGAATACTACCGTAATCGACGATTGAGCGCACAAATGACTACTGATTATGTTTTACGTATTTTTACAATAAAATTTTATCTTTCGACGTTAAGTGGGGCTCGGGTTTTGGTAACGGGTTTCGTAGAAAAATTACGGGCCCATAAACACCGGGATTGGGCTTGTGGGCCTTGGGCCCAAGCCCAAAGCCCACTAACCAAACCCTAAGTATATATAGGAACTTACCTTATCCCAAAACCCTCATTTTCATTCAAACACCCAGCCGCAAACATCAATTGCTCTTTCATTTCATCTCAATTGCATTGCAGACACTATCCATTTCACAAACAACCCTCCTTTGCCTTACTCTCTCTCTCGAATTACATAACACAGACAACTTACACCAAGAATCAAATAAAAATCTTGTTCTCACAACACACCCAAGGTCACAAACACAGAGATAAGTCTCATCTCCTCTAAACAAAGCACACCCATCTCTTGAGTCCAGTCGCACACCAAGTCCCTGTCTCTCACTCTCCTAAAACCCGATCACCGGAGATCGAAACTCCGGCCGACACCTCTCCGGTCAGTCGACGCACACAAGCACCCCGCCCTCAACCTGTTTCTGTTTCGGCGAGACAACCACCCTCACCCCCTCGTCTTTGAACCAGCTAGACGACACACCCACTTCACCAATCTGAAAGAAAGAGGAAGAGAGGGACACGGCAGAAGGCGAGAGAGCTCGAGAGAGAAGGAAAGCCAGCGAGCCGGTATCGAGCTCCGGCGAGGAGCGGCGGCAACAACGTCGAGGCGGCGACGGTAGTGTTTTTGTCCGACAAACTTTTTTTGGTAAACCCCGTTCTCTTTATTTCCCGAAACTTGAATATGATGTGATTTTTATTGTTGCTGATGAAGTGGTTTTGTGATGATGATGATGATCGATGGTGAAAATGGAGTCTACGATAGTGAGGTGGACAGACGGATCGGGTTGACTTGTGTCATTTCCCGGTTCATTTTTTTCGTGACACGGACGACTCGATTTAATTTGGTCAGAATATGGGTTCGGGTGTTTTGCTTCAGCTTTGGTTCAGTTCGGGTCTCGGTCGGATTCACGGTTCGGTTTGGGTTCAGTCACATCCAGTCAAAGTTGGTTAAATGTGGTCAACAGTCAACGGATCGGTTTTAGTTTCACTCCGGTCAGATTCGTTTCGGTCAAACCTGAGTCAACTCGGGTCAACAGCGGTCAACCCTGGTCAAAGCAAGTCAACGGGTCAAGATCGGTCAACAAGTCAGCGGGTTCGAGTCAACATGTCGGTTCGCACGGTTCGGTCAGACGACTCGGTTCGGTTGACTCGGTCAAACATGGTCAACTCGGTGAGTCGACTCGGTCAACTCAGTTGACCCGGTCAACTCAGTCAACTTTTTTCCGCGAAACAACACGAGAAATGGTAAAGTTTTAACGAAGCGTTAAACTTTATATGTAGATTCGTAGGTTTTTAGTTACGTGACCGAGCTCGAACCATCGTTTATTTAGTTATTATATGCGTTTAAATTTGGCGTATTTTGGCGAAAATCATATACATATATTGTTTGATTGAAATATTGTTGAATTTTGAAAAAAGTATCGACACTTTGTTTGTCGGGATCGTCCAAAAACAGAGGGAACTCTGTCCGTTTCTCGTAAAAATCCGAAACTAGAAACGTATTTTTATTCCAAAAACGACATGCATTTATGGTCTAAAAACGACGCCTTTCCGAATTTCGAGTTCTTTATATAAAATAAATATAAATATATTTTATTTGACAACGTCCTATGAGTTACAAAACTAGTTATAAGTTGACGAAACCCGACACTTATTTAACATAAGCATAAGGTTTATAAGTGTTTCGAATGGCAACTTTAAACTCTCTTACGCACTAAATGTAGTTTTCATAATTATTTCAAAACGTTTAGTATTCGGAATCTTATAAAGTAAATATAGTTATTTATATTTGTTTCAATAATATAGAATCCGAATATTCTTATAAAACGAATACAATTGTTTATATTCATTTCCAACGTCGCTAATTCGCGCGACTTTACAAAATAAATAGAATCATTATATTTATTACAAACGTAGTTGGTCCATATACTTTTATAAAATAAAAATAATGTTTTATTTTTATTCCGAACGCCAATGATTCGAATACATATATATATTTATTTGTTACATCTTACGAAAACTACAACGGTATATTACCGCACCACATACGACATTTCGGATACGTACCACTATTCACCTACGCCTTCTATTCGCGACTACTAACACGACTTCGTAAGTATTTATATTCATATATATAAATATATATCCTAAATCCTCTGGAAGACTAAGTCGTTTCCACGACTTAGTATATCCCAATTATAAATGGGATCAAATAACCATCGATTGGTTATTCTAAATCAAGATAACACCACCTTAGAGTCGTTTAGTTAACGATTCGGTAGAGCTCGGACACGTAGTTTAGCTACGTTTAAATTAGAAACTTATAATTATTCCTTGATTAGGAATGCTTTAGTTGCACGCTAGCGAGTTCACATTCTCGGAATGACATCACGGAATCACGTTAAGCTAGCTTTGCACAGGAATGTCAAGGTGAGTTCATAACCCCCACTTTTTACTGTTTTACATTTTTATAAAATGTTTTCGGGGGTGGAAAGACATGCAAGTTTTGCAAAATCACACAAGGTTTCGATAAATGAATATTGCATATTTATAAACCATTTTGCGACATGATTTTAACAAACTCAAATGGTTTACGAAAAGATTATGCTAAACATACCGGTTTATAAAAACATTAGTGTTTTTCGAAACATGCATGAGTTTTAATAACACGAATGGTGTGGGCAAAGGCCCAAGGACATGGGCAGAGGCCCAAGGACATGAATAACTCTCACATTATACGTTAACTAGGGTATGGTTAAGCTAGGGAATGAACTGTTAGATCAGGTGAGCGAATAGTAATCTCTCTTAAGTGCCATTAATCTTGTATAAGACCGAGGGCAAAAGTGGTAGATCTATCGGGTGTAGCGAGCCCCACTCTTGGGTCCTTGTGTGGCCCATGTAGTGCTTTTGTTGTTCTAACCGGGTGGACCGGGGGAAATCCGCTAGGGTTGAGTGCTTCCTATGTCGCCACATATATTAATGTCCTTGCAAAACATTAATGATCTGTTCATAGACGCTTACATACCAGCTTTTGATACTCAGGTTTTCAAATGTTTTTAAGATTTATTTGATGGAAACTCACAAATACATGGATTTACAAACTTTGGTAACGCTTTTTAAATTATACCTAAGTAAGAGGATGCGCTGATCCTGCTTACAAAGGTTCGTTTGGGCTCGGCCCATTCTCTCTCGTGCAATGCACAAAGACTCTCGTGGGCTAGACTCACAGTTTTTACATATCATGCCGAGAAAATGATTTTTTTTACTATATTTTCTCAACAACTTTAAAACCGGTTATCAAAAAGATTTATTTCAATCTTTTCAAAACAAACTATGAACTCGCTCAACTTTATGTTGACTTTTTCGCATGTTCTTTCTCAGGTTACATTTTCAAAACTATGGAACGGTTGGAATCGGAGAACCCACGGGATTTCGAGTACTTAGCGGGCGTTCATTGTTTAGAAGTCTTAGCTATTTGCTTCCGCTGTGCAATGAAGATACCGGTCCAGTCACGCCAGCTCTGATATTTCGGGGTGTGACAGAGGACGTATCAACCTCACTCAAGCCCAGTTGATGGCCTTGATCAATGAACGAGTTGTTGAGGCACTCGTAGCTGTTCCTGCAGGAGGTCAACATGCCCAGCCTCCTGTGTGCACGTTCAAAACCTTCATGGATTGCTGACCTAGTACTTTCAGTGGCACGGAAGGAGCTGTAGGCCTTCTTCACTGGTTCGAGAAGCTCGAGTCTGTTTTCGAAATGTGTGAATGCCCTGAAGATCGTAGGGTGAAGTACGCTACTGGAACACTCGAAGGTACTGTGTTAACCTGGTGGAAGGAACAGGTTCAACTGCTTGGGTTGGCGGTTGCTAATGCTACCCCATGGAAGGGTTTCAAAGAACTGATTAAAGAAGAGTACTGCAGTCGTGAAGTCATCCACAAGCTGGAGGTAGAATTTTTCAATTTGAAGATGACGGGGTCCGAGATCGAGGCATACACGAAGAGGTCAAATGAGCTAGCCATCCTGTGTCCCACTATGGTGGATCCTCCTGTCAAGCGTATCGAGCTGTACCTTAAGGGCTTGGTGCCAGAAATTCAAAGCCACGTAACCTCAGCTAATCTTGGCACCATTCAGCAAGTCGTCAAGTTGGCTCATCGTCTCACCGATCAGGTAGTTGAGCAGAACAGGCTGCCCAAGCGTATTAGCGCTACTACTGCTGATGCTCCCAATGATAATAAGCGCAAGTGGGATGGAAATTTGGGCAAGGGTTCTACTTCAGCTCAGTCCCAGCAGCGAAAGACAGATGAGTACAGGAGCCCCAGTCAGCAGTCTTCTGGGAATCAAGGTCAGGGTGGGTACAAGGGAAATCACCCAAAGTGCAACCGATGTAATTTGCGCCATAGCGGGCAGTGCAACAAGGGTCGTTGTCAGGGAAGTACCTGTCAATCAATCTTTAGGAAAATACGTCAGTTTACACTGGTAAATAGTATTTAACTGACCCGTTTTCAAAACATTTAAGAAAATTGAATTAGGTGCACATGGCACAAATCATTTCTAACTTGGGACAATCTTTATTAAAATCTTGTATACATTTTTACATGTTTGTCATACATGTGGGGCCGGTTTGGAAGCCGGACATGATTAACTGACTCACCACTTATAGAACCCACAAAGGAGTTATCCCTAACTTGTGGGTAATTTAATATTTAGCATTTGCATCTGTCAGGTGCATGCCTGCACCCCGTGCATAGGTCGTGGCCATTAATAACTTAAATGAGCCGAGGATATCCAGGACACGGTCGTTAACCCCCAAATGTTTATGTTATCAAACAATACAGATTAAAACGGGTTATGCGGATTTATTAAATCACAATCCGACAAACTAATCCCATACCCGACCAAGCGGTATTAATATACCGTATCCCAAGCCCGTATAGGGAAAATAAGTTAAAAGTATTTACCTGGTGATAGCAGTAAAATTCCTAAGGTTCTTGAAAGGCACTTTTACCAGAAGCTATTAATCTGTATAGAAGGTTTAATTAGCCTATTAGGATGCTAACGGGTCTTTAATTAAGTCAAGGACTTAGACTGGCTAGCTAGAAGGAAACCTTACGGATCTAAACGCTAGATTAAGCGGAGACCGAGATAGAATGTGATTTAGACCCGACAAGCTTGGATACTTGTATAATATGGGCAAACTAAACACATTCTGGAAAATGAGGATTAAATGATAAGGTTAAGCCCGTTTCGGCTATTTTACGTAAACTAGTCACGTAGACCGATCCGAACGCGTAATTGCGTAACGGGTAATTGAATAAATTATATACAGGTCTTAATCATTATTATGATCCAAATATGCTAATATATCAGTAATATATTAACATATATGCCCAAAAAGCAATTTAAACCAAAATAAGTCCCATGAGGGCATTATGGTAATTTTAATGCCCATAAAAGAGTTTATTTATAAAACTGAGTTCCAGGTCTGATTAAATTAGTATAAACATGTATTTTTTTATAAGTTATATCAGTAGGTTACTTAATACATGAGAAATATACCTTTTATAACCATTTATGCACCGTAGGGGCATTTTGGTAATTTTACATAAGCTTGTAAAGGTCAAAATAGGCTTCTGAGTTTAAAAACTTCAGCTTACTGTAATATTACATATATTAGCTTAAAACATCAGTAGGTAATGAGTTTTATATGCCAAATATAGTTTTGACCCATACTAGGTGCTAAAAACGCTTAAAAACCGATTTAAAGGGCTATTAGGGTAAAAATAGGAAATCTGAGATTTGATCAGTTTATAAGGTTCAAAATATTATATTTATCATATAAAATCAGTAGCAAAAAGTTTGGTATTAAAATGTTATGTAAAACTCATTTTATGTATGAAAAAGGTAAAACCGACAATAACCGAAATTAGGTTATAATCCTATGTTATGCTCAGCCTAAAAATAAATAAAAATCTTCAAAAATCCCAAATTATTATTTAACATCAGTAGGTAAAAAGTTTGGTGTCAAAAATCGGGTTTAGATAGGCTTTATATTAATTACGCCTTTTAAATACTAAAAAGTTCCTTAATTACGCTATTGAGCATAACTCCCATTCTAGACCTCAAATTGATGTCAAATTTTCGGGACATGTCTAAATATCAGTAGCAAAGGTTTTAGTTCATTCACATTGCTAAAAATCTTGGTTTTATACAAAAAGGGCGTTTCAGGCATTATTAAGCATAATTACGATCAAGTGCATATAATTCAAACTATTAGGCACCATGCAATATAACTCCAGAGGGTTATACTACTAAGTAATATGGTCCTGATGGAAGCTTAAAACATGGAAGAATTAAGCTTGAATGGGTCAGAACTGAAAGTCAAAGCAAAAGTCAAGCTTTTGCGACTTTCGGTTATAAACTGCCCTTAGACTATTAATTATCGAGTTAGGACTGATAAAACATGATTAAGTATTAATTACCAAGTCATTAGAATGTTAAAATATAATTTAGAACCTTTGGTTTATTAGTTTTAATCAAATATGCAATTTCTGTCCAGTTTGACTTTTTGTCAAACTACTTTGACCCGACAATTAACTGGTCAAACGAGATAATTAGGAGATGCCCTTTTAAGGGTTAATCACCTATACTAATATGATCTTACGAAAGTCAAACTAAATATACACTAAGTTTGACTCGATGGTAATTAAGCTAATCCTAACGACTAAACAAGTAATTAAAGGCTTACTTAAGGTCCAAGCAGTCTTTTCTACACTTGAGAGTCTTCTCCTTGTCCGTAGCAAGCTCCAGGTAGTATTGATTAGCAATTGTTTACAAGTGAGCAAATGAACTCAAGAACAAGAGTTCTTATATAGTGAATTGTGAGATCAAGGATGACTTCCAGGTGTTATGGGGGGGCCTAGGATCACTCCAGGTGTCCTAGCAAATGTTATAAACCGACATACAGCCTTCCAGGTCGTTACAACCGAAGATAAGGCGGTGGAACAGCTTAACCCGCACCTGGCAGCAGGATTCTGTTACTGGCAGTCTCTCGCGGCCGCGTAAGAGTTACATATGGGCTTACGCGGCCCGCCTGGACACTGATTACTGGCAAAACAAGTTTCTAGGTTGGCAGAAACAGTCCCTGAACGTTTTTAATCCTTTTTAACCTTATTTTTGTCACATAAGGCCCTTGTAGTTAGTTTGATGAAGCTCAAGGATGAATAACCAAACTTCGTTAGGCTCGGGTTCGTTAAATATCTTCATGAACGCAAGTTTCATCAAGTTGACACTTTTAACCCAAAGTTCGGAAAACATGCTTAACGATCTCGGAATCACGTGAAATTTTTATCACTTATTCTTGGGAGTATACTTGAATATCTCGAAGCCTCGGTTTCATAAAAAGGTCACTCAGAGGTCGGAATTGACATATTGACACTTTTAACCCTTGTAATTTATAATCTTCCGATTATTTTCACAAACGGCTTCTTATATCCAATTGATTACCCATTTAAGAATATTTTCTTCACGTGTGGTCATCCAGAGGCCCAAGTTTGGCATGTTGACACTTTTAGTCCCTGTGTTTGCATATTTTCGCTTTTTGTCAACTTTAGTCCCTTAAACTTAATCTTTCGCATATTTAGAGTTTAGGACACGTGTCTATGTATAATTGGACACATTTTTACGTGGTGTTACATCCTCACCCCCTTAAAAGACATCTCGACCCCAAGATTTACTGGAATAAGTGAGGGTACTTCTGTCTCATAGTGGACTCAACTTCCCATGTATACTCGAGACCTCTGCGAGCGTCCCATTTGACCTTTACTATAGGTACATACTTCCTTCGGAGCTTTTTGACTTGTCGATCCTCGATCGAAATAGGTTTCTAAATGAATCTCAAGCTTTTATCAACTTGTACGTCTTTATGAGACATAACTAGCGATTCATCGGCTAGGCATTTCTTAAGATTACAAACGTGGAATACATCATGAATTCCACTCAGCTCCTCTGGCAAGTTTAGCTTATAAGCTACACTTCCGACACATTCGATGATCTCGAATGGTCCAATATATCTAGGGCTCAACTTCCCCTTTTTACCAAAACGCATCACACCTTTCCAAGGCGACACTTTCAATAAAACTTTATCGCCAACTTCAAAGTTTAGAGGTTTTCGCCTCTTATCAGCATAGCTTTTCTGCCTATCCCTGGCAGCTTTTAGGCGATCACGAATCTGGACAATCTTGTTCGTTGTCTCAAGGACTATATCGGGTCCTGATATCTGAGTTTCTCCTACTTCTGCCCAACAGA
Organism: Helianthus annuus; assembly: GCF_002127325.2. Classification (NCBI taxonomy): domain Eukaryota; kingdom Viridiplantae; phylum Streptophyta; class Magnoliopsida; order Asterales; family Asteraceae; genus Helianthus; species Helianthus annuus. The sequence goes on from NC_035446.2 coordinate 54,932,583, forward strand.
CAAGTGTTCTGCATTTCCTACCATATAATGCCTCAAAAGGCGCAGCCTAAATGCTGGTATGATAACTATTGTTATAGGAGAACTCGATCAATGGCAGGTGGTCATCCCAACTACCACCCAAATCAATAACACATGCACGAAGCATGTCTTCCAAGGTTTGAATAGTACGCTCACTCTGACCATCTGTCTGAGGGTGGTAAGCAGTACTAAAATTCAAACGAGTGCCCAAAGATTGTTGGAAACTTTTCCAGAAATGAGAGGTGTATCTAGTATCCCTATCCGAGATAATAGACACTGGTACACCATAAAGAGCTACAATCTTATCAACATACAGCTGGGCTAACTTATCGGAGCTATGAGTCTCCTTGATGGGCAAGAAATGTGCTGACTTGGTCAGTCTATCAACAATAACCCATATAGTATCGTTTCCGTGCCTTGTTTTAGGTAACTTGGTTATAAAATCCATGGTTACCATCTCCCACTTCCATTTAGGGAGTTCTGGCTGTTGTAGAAGACCCGATGGCTTTTGGTGTTCAGCTTTAATCTGAGCGCATGTCAGGCATTTAGCTACGTGGGTGGCAATAGATTTCTTCAAACCTATCCACCAATAATTAGCCTTTAGATCTTGATACATCTTGTCACCTCTAGGGTGAACCGAATACTTAGAATTGTGGGCTTCCTGAAGGATCACATCCCGAAGTCCTCCTTGAATAGGAACCCAAATTCTACCGTTCATTCTAAGAATTCCATCCTTCCCAGGTGTTAACTGTTCAGCAGTTACACCTAGCTTTTCATTTGGAAGGTTAACTTCCAATACAGCATCTTTCTGTGCAGCTAATAGTCTTTCGTTCAGACTATTCTTCAACTCAATGCTCTTGGCATTGATTCTAATTGGTGTAACTCTTTCCTTTCGGCTTAAAGCATCCGCAACCACGTTTGCTTTACCTGGATGGTAGCGAACCTCGCAATCATAATCATTCAGAGTTTCCATCCAACGGCGTTGTCTCATATTGAGCTCTTTTTGATTGAACAGATGTTGGAGACTTTTGTGATCCGAATAGATCACACATTTAGTTCCATATAAGTAATGTCTCCACAGCTTCAATGCGAATACCACATCGCCCAATTCTAAATCATGGGTGGTGTAGTTCTTTTCATGCACTTTTAACTGTTGCGATGCATAGGCAATTACATTGCCTCGTTGCATAAGTACACACCCCATGCCGGTGTGAGAAGCATCGCAGTAATCAACAAAATCTTCAACTCCTTCCGGTAGAGATAACACCGGAGCATTGCTCAATCTTTGTTTCAGGATCTCAAAGGATTCCTGCTGCTTCGGACCCCAATCAAACTTCACATTCTTACGGGTCAGAGAGGTTAATGGTGCAGCTATTCTTGAGAAGTTCTCAATGAACCTTCTATAATATCCTGCTAAACCCAGAAAGCTGTGAATTTCCGTAGGTGTCTTAGGTATCTCCCAATTCATAACAGCTTCTACTTTGGCAGGATCTACTTGGATACCTTGATCACTGACAACATGTCTAAGGAACTGGACCTTACGAAGCCAAAATTCACATTTGGAGAATTTGGCATACAACTTCTCCTGTCGAAGTAGTCCTAAGATACACCGAAGGTGCTTTTCATGCTCCACTTGGCTACGAGAGTAAATAAGTATGTCGTCTATAAAGACAATGACAAACTTATCCAAATATGGCTTGCAGACTCTATTCATGAGGTCCATGAATGCTGCAGGCGCATTAGTGAGCCCAAAAGGCATCACTAAGAACTCGAAATGTCCATACCTCGTTCTGAATGCCGTCTTCGGAACATCTTTAGTTCGAACCTTGAGTTGATGATACCCAGATCTCAAATCAATCTTTGAGAATTAACTCGCTCCTTGGAGTTGATCAAACAAGTCATCGATCCTGGGTAAAGGATAACGATTCTTGATCGTTACCTTATTCAGTTCATGGTAATCAATGCATATGCACATTGATCTGTCCTTCTTTTTCACAAACAAAATTGGAGCTCCCCAGGGCGAAGAGCTGGGCTGGATGAAACCCGTATCCAACAAATCATCCAGTTGAGTTCTGAGCTCTTTCATTTCGGTAGGCGCTAGACGATACGGAGCTCGTGCAATAGGCGCAGATCCAGGGAGGATGTCTATCCTGAATTCTACTTGCCTCTCAGGAGGTAATCCAGGTAGCTCGTCAGGGAAGACATCAGGATACTCCGAAATGATTGGAATGTCCTCAATCTTTGGCTTTGGATCATTTACAGTTACTTGTGCCATATAAATGACACATCCACCCTTCAAACACTGGGATACCTTAAGAATAGACACATTGCTGGGTAACCCATACTGTCTATCTCCTTGAATAGTGACTGATTCACCGGAGGGGGTTTTGATAATGATAAGCTTTTTATCACAGGCAATTTGGACTTGGTTATGTGACAACCAATCCATACCTAAAACTATATCAAAACCAGCAAATTTCATTGGCATGAGGGATAGCGGAATAGAATGATTCGTAATGGATATGGAACATCCATCAAGAAGAGTTGAGGCTGATTCTAAGGTACCATCAGCAAGTTCTACCTCATATTTTATGTCTAGAGTCTAAATAGGCAAATTCAACAACTTACAGAACTTATGGTCTACAAAAGATTTATCAGCACCGGAATCAAATAAGACTCTAGCATAAATATTATTGATGAGGAAGGTACCTGTTATGACGTTCTCGTCATTCACCGCTTCCCTTGCCTGCATCTGGAACACTCTGGCGTTGTTCTTCTTAGCCTCTTCAGGCTTCTTCGCATTCTTGGGGTAGTTGGTTTTGATGTGCCCCTTTTCGTTGCAACCATAGCCGGTTGCATCCTTAATATTCCGGCACTTGACAGACTTGTGCCCCTTTTTCCTACAGATCCCACATGGTTTGGCCTGTGGGTCTCGGTTGCACTTACCAAAATGCCTTTTGTGGCAAGTTTTGCACCTGGGCTTATCACCAGATTGTCCTTTCTTGGAACCAGAGTTACCTTTACCCTTTTTGTTTGACTGAGAGGACTGATCATCCTCTCTCTTCCTCTTCCCCTCTTCAGAAGTCTTCTTCGCCCGACTCCTCACGATATCCAAAGTGAGGGATAATGATAGATCCATAGCGGATCTATAGGTGGTTGGCTTAGAAGCCTTAACATTCCCCTTAACTTCAGGGGCCAGACCACCAATAAAACGCGTAATGCGTTTGGGCTCCGGAGTGACTAGGTACGGTACAAGTCTTGACATGGAGTTGAAACTAGTCACATAGGATCTACAGTCCAGATCCTTCATCACAAGGGTGAGGAAATCAGTCTCTACACGCTCTACTTCATGCTGAGGACAATAAGTGTCCTTAACCAGATCAATAAACTTCTCCCACGAGAGATTATACAAATGAACTTTCCCAGTGGACTTCACTAGCGCTTTCCACCATGTAAGGGCGTCACCCTTAAAAGATTGGGATACAAACATGACCACATCCTCTTTAGCGCAACCGCTAATATCTATCACAGTTTCCATCTCATCTAACCATTTCATACAGTCTATCGCCCCCTTTTCTCCTGTAAAGTCTCTTGGCTTACAGGAGACAAAGTACTTGTAGGTACAACCCTTGGCGTGCCTAGGGGTAGGCTCAAGAACAACCTGCTTTTTGGGTTCACTATCCTGGTTAAACGAGTGCTGGGTCTCACTTTTCCTGTGAGTATGTGGCTGAGAATGGGTTCTCGAAAGAGTTTGAGACCGAATAACACTCGGCTATTTAAACTTAGCCTCTACCGCTTGAGAAACTGCCGCGGTGATTAAAGCTTGCAGTTCGGCACCAGTAATATTGATTCTGGTGTTGCCTTCTGCTGGATGACTGTTTGCTTCGTCTGAGCCAGCCATTTCTGAATGCTATAATAAACAATAATAATATTTAAATTACATATAGATTCATCGCATTGATGATCAGATGGTAATGGTATTATTAGACCATTTCAAGTCATAATTAAAAGTTAATAGAATACACTATTCTTTACATTATTAGGCAGGGGAAAATAGAATTTTCACAACTGCCAATCGTAAAAGATATTTTATTTATCATTAAGCTCATCTCGAAGGACATTTAAATAGCTTAGAAAGCTTGTCACAAGGACGATTTAAGATCTAACTACCGATCTCACAGATCAGTGATCCTTTAAGGGTTGAACAAAGTTCATCGCCTTTTTTTGACAAGAAGTTTATAGATTGTACTTTCTTTGCCATTTTTACACCTTTGCTTAAAAGCATGCATCTCAAATGGATGTCTTGGTGTACACATCATATTGATGTTTACTAGCCATGATTCGCATTGATCATTTAGGCTATATGTGACTTGGAAAGATCCAAGTATCTTTCGGAAGCTTGTGTGGTTTCTCGTACCGCACAGCTGGGAATGTTAACATGTTTTCAGATGTTAACAGGGATTTGCTATCTTAAAAAGGTTATACCATCATAGCCATTTAATACTATGGCTAGGTTATACCTCTAAGATTTTTCTTTGGCAGATCAATTATAAATTGAAATGATAAATCATGGTGTAATAAAATACACAATTAAAAACCAAAGTTAAAACTTCATTAAACTGAAAACAAGTACAATTGCCCTAAACGGGACTTAGAAAAGACAGACTGCCCGCACAGGGGCCTACAGAAAGGAAAAATAAGTCCACGCAGGGACTTGATACAGGAATTAAACAAATGTCCTCACAGGGACACGATTACAACAACTAAGAAAAAAATAAAACAATCCTCTACTTCTTCTTCCCTTTGATAAGGTTCGCAAGGCCTTTCATGAAGCTAGTATGCCTTTCCTTGTTTTTCCAAGCCTTGTTCTCGACCTTATCTAACCTCTCCAAAATTTACTGAGTTTGCTGCTGTTGCTGAAGCTGTTAGGGAGGAGGTGGTTGGTATGGCGGGTACTGATAACCCTGTACCGGGTATCCAGTTGGATGCATTGAGCAAAATCACTAATACTTAATTTTTCAAAAATGTAGTTAGGCGTTATGTTAACACAAAGATCTTTATCAATGGTGACGTCACTAATAAATGAATTTTGAAAAAAACACGGAACCGGTGTAATGTTTATTTCAAAAGGGTCTTCTTTTATTAGCGAAGTTTGATCATTAGTTAACTTAACACTTACAATTTCTTCAATTTTTGTGTTAGTGTTTAGCTCTTTTAAAAACTTAGCATGAGTTGATACTAGATAATGATTTTCAAAAGAAGGTGACAAGAGATTAATTTCTTCAAAATTAGACTCTTCTTGAATTTTATCGTTATCGGCCTCACCTTTTTCGTTGTTTAGCTCATGTGTCGGTTTTTCACTTGTTTGTTCTTCCATTTTTAACTCTTCAACTATCGTTTCTTTATTTAATTCTTCTCTTGCGCAGGACTCCTCTTCCCTTGCGCGAGATTCTTTTATGCAACGTTCGATAGTTTTAATGTGTTCTAATATCCTATCGGTCACTTCGGTGATAGAGAAAGGATTGGGATCCTCAAAGCTTGAATTCGGTTGTTCGATCCTTGGTTCCTCATAGTACTCATATCAAGTAGATGGTTCACACCATTTTTCTTCATTGTAAGTATATGATGGATAAGGGTCGTAATTTTGTGCTTCATAGTACTCATATGAGGTGGGTTGTTCACGCCATGGTTCCTCATAATAAGAGTATGAAGGTGGTGGCTCATATCTTGACTCCTCAAAGTATGAGTATGAAGGCTCATACCTTGGTTCATCAAAATATGAGTATGAGGGAGAAGGTTCATACCTTTGGTCTTCATAGGATGTGTATGAAGTCGATGGCTTGTACCTGGGCTCCTTATAATAGTTGTATGAATTGGATGGCTGAAATAAGTTACAATATTGTACCAAGTGCGGGTTTCCACAATTAGTGCAATAGTCTCTCATGTAATCATCTTCCTCATAGGTGTAGTTGTAGCCTCCTGAGTATTGATCCATAAGAATCACTCAACAGACCACAACTGAGTCTCAGGACCAGAAAACAGAAAATAAAGACGGAAACAGAGGCTGGACACGGCCCCGTGTTCAGGGTCTGTATCTGGGCGTTTTAATTAAAGTTACTGGTCTCGTTGAGCACGGGGGCGTGTTCAGTGGACACGGCCCCGTGTTCAGACTCTGTATCTGGGTGTTTAACGAAAAATATGCAGCACGGCCCTGTGTTCAGTGAACACGGCCCCGTGTTCAGGCTACTATAAATGCAAACTAAACGAAAAGTGCAGAAAAATGTGCGCGCGGTTTAAAAAGGTTTTGAAAAACAGATTAGGCCGTTGATTTTAAGCTTTCTTAAAATCCTTGTGTCCCCGGCAATGGCGCCAAAAACTTGATGTGCGTGAAGTGTATTATATTTTAGGTATATATTTTAAGCCCTTTTTACACTTTTAGCCAAGTTTTAAATTTATAAAACACGATATTTACTAACACTAAACACACATATGGGCAAGTGCACCCATCGTGGACGTAGTATAGTGTTGGTAAGATACCGAGGTCGTCCAAGGACACAAGAGCTTTTAGTACCGGTTTATCCTCAACGTCTAATCAAATCAAAATGTTAGGAAAAGGTTTTTAAACTAAGAAAATAAAACTAACTAAAATGCTGAAAAATAAAATAAAAATAAAAACAGATAGACAAAATGAATCACTTGGATCTGACTCGTGTGTAGTGTAACCTTTGATTATTTTCGCACTTTTTCACTTGTTTAAGAGATTATCTTAGCTATTGTAGTAGGCCCCTCTTTTGAAGGTGACGTTACCCTCAACCCAGTAGTTTGAGTCAGCAAGGATACAATCCTAAAGGGTTGGATTATTGAAAGATAAATAATTAAGTTATTAATGCATAATGTGGTAGGCCCCTCTTTTGAAGGCGACGTTACCCTCAGCTAAGTAGTCTGAGTCAGCAGGGATACAGTCCTAAGTAGCTGGGTTAAAGTTTTAATAGTAGTTTAACTTATGAGGGGATCAAAGAGCTTGGACCTCCGCCATCCAATACCTTTGGGTATTGAAGGAGGTCCTACTAAATTTGACCCAGGTCCTTTGCAGGATCTATACACTGAACAATGGCAAGACTCTTACCAAACCGTTCCCTTAACCCCCGACCAGGTAGCCAACATACCTCCATATAGACCGTGGAGATATGAATGGTAAAAATCTTTTATTTTATATAGACAGTAAAATAATGCCAAGACACCACAGACAAACGATAAGGAAGAATCACCTTCAACATAAGAAACTAGTAATTAAAGTCATTAATACAAAACTAATTAAAAAGTGCAAAAGATTAAAAATAAAAAGTATTACACTAAACACTTGTCTTCACCAAGTGATGTAAGAGACTTAGGCAAACATGGCCTTTGATTGTCAAGAACTCTTACGATCAATCTTGGATCCTAAGACGACTCACACACTCTATGATGGACAATGGATGATGGTGGTGGATGATGGTGTTCTGATGGTGGTGGGTGGTGGGTGAAGTGTGAGAGAGGTGGTGTGCCAAGGGATGAGTTGCAAGAGCTCCAAACACTCCTATTTATAGGCTGAACAGAAGCTCGGGCACGGCCCCGTGTCCATCTGACACTCTCTCTCTCTTCATTAATTGTAATTCGCAATTACAATAAATGCGCCTGCAGGAAGTTGACCACGCCCCCGTGTCCGCTGGGCACAGCCCCGTGGTGGGCAGTAGAAGCTTCTATAGGTTTGTCTTTTCTGCTGCTTCTTGGGCACGGCCCCGTGCTCGCTGAGCACCGGGCGTGTTCAGTCTTCTGTCTTCTTTGTTTTGCTTGGGAAGATGTTGTCGGGGGGTCGGGCATGTCACTTTTGTTTTCTTTCTTGTATTTATGTTAGATTTTGCTGTCTTTTTGCTTCTTTTGTTATTTTGAGCTCATTTAATCCTGAAAATACAAAAGGAAGACAAAAGCACACTTTTTCCAACATTAGTACTAAAAAGGGGTTAGTTTTAAGCCACAATTGATGTAATTTATATGTTGCATTTTGTGCACATCAAAATATCTTGGCTTGTCTTTGTATAAAATGTTTCGTGTCTTTGTCTTTGTCGAAGTGGTTTAGATAATGCTACGATATGTAATATAATAAAAGCACTTATATATAGGAAGTACCCGCGACGTATCCACCATGCTTTTATCATATTACACACGCCTCGTTATTTAAATCACTTACCAATAACCAACCAAAATGTCTTGTTTAACTAATGTCAAATGTTCACGTATAACAATGTTTAATGTCTCGATGTCATGTGTAAATCATGTCTTGTATAGCAAATGTCAAGTCAAACAATGTCTTGTATGGTGAATAAAAAGTATTTACTCAAACCACATGTATATGTCAATGTATAATCAAATGTCATGTGAAACCAAATGTCATGCACAAAACAATGTCTTTGACTAAACCATAGTTTAGATCAAAAGTTATGTTTTGCAAAATCAGTCCTTTATTGATACAAACATCTATGCAGTAATGTTTATCGCATACACTCAAGCCTTGAGACTGTCAGATAAACCCTTAACAAGTTAAAGGCTTATCAATTATGTATATCGGATTCTGTCATTCCTTACTTCCAAACAAACCCAGGAAGCCAGGAACGGGATTTGTCAAGTCCTATGTTACCACTACATACTACCGAGCGGCGTGATCAATGTTAATGAACGTATTTTTTCCCGTTAAACATACCAAATGTCATACCAAATGTAAGCATGTCATGTAAAAACCATGTGCCCATATGCTGAGTAAACATATGCAGCAGAAATGTCATGTAAATCAATGTGCCCATATGCTGAGTAAACATATGCAGCAGAAATGTAATGTAAATCAATGTGTCCATATGCTGAATAAACATATGATACAAAAGTGTTTATGAAATCAATGCGCTAGCATGCTCAGTCAACATACATAGCAAAGCATAACGGAAATCATGTACTATATGTGTACTAATTGAACATAGCAAGTATATGTCATGAAAAGCATGAAAAGCACAAAAGTAACAAGTAGGCACATGTGTATCACTCCAAAAATATTTGAAAGCTGTAAAAGATGGGAGTATGTACTCACTTGATCTTGCTTAGTAGTCTTGGAATTAAGACCAAATAAAGCTCGAAGGATCACGGAATCGATCGGCACCTAATATACGTATCTATGTTAATAAACCGAACCTAAATCGGAAGATCGGATAGAATGAGGTCTCGTAAACCAAATGAGTATTGGAACTAATATGATATGGTTTAACGAAGCCTACATTCTAAGTTGGAACCTATCCTAAGTGCTTATGACCCATTATGACTCGTTAAGGTAGTTTATGCTACTTTAACGTGTCGTTCGCGCAAAAGCGTGTTCTGACCGCCTAACTAGTCCTATGACAAGTATTATATGCCTTAACATGTTTAATAACATTGCATAATCAGTTTAAGTGTCATAAATTAAGTTACATATGCTTAAATTTAAATTATGCATGAAAAGGGTATTTTGGTAATCTTCCTAAGGCATATAAACTACCTATCATACAACTAATTAAACTAAGTGAACATAAGGTATAACCTCGGAAGGTTATTCCCTATACAACTATGGCCACAAAATATGTTTGGTCGGATCCTAATTATCGACCAAACGGGTCGGGTTCGAAAGTCTAAGCAGTTGTTTAGACTGCTTGACTTACGTCCCTATATAAGCACTAAACTAAAAGTGACGAGTTAAACATGTTAAAACATGTTTAACTAAGTTAGAAAACTGATTGATATCATAACAAAGTGTTTTAATACCCGAAAATAGTTTCGTCGCAAAATGCACATAATCGTGCATTTTGACCGAAACTTTGACTCGTCATTACACCAAATCAACGTGGTAATCAGTAGGTATAGTCACAAGTGACTATAGCCATCGTGATTACGCTCACGTTGCAAAGTTCAAACGAACTTTGTCTTGACCAATTCATGGTCAAAGCAGAAAGTCAAACATTGTTTGACTTTCTTGCTTGAAATACATAATCAAGCATGAAAGAAACTTACAAGAGTCCAAGCTTGGAAAAAGATCAAAGAAAACTGAAGTATGAAGCCTTCAACTATGTGGGATAGCTTCAATCAGATCCAATGTGAAAGAAATGAAGAATGAGCAAGTTGGAATGAGAAAAAGCTTGGGTATTTATAGGAAATCAAGCTCCATTTGATCATTGCCAAGTGTTTGTGAGTTAATCAAAGCATGATCCTAGCCCTACACATGTTACAGCTGATTTGGGGGCTTGGGGAACACTTAAACCAGCTCAAGGTATTGAAAACCTAGGATTAAAACCAAGAGAAACAAGCTGTTTTGAAGATTCATAGAATCTGCCCAGCTCCAGCTGTCGCGGGCGCGAAGGATACAACCTCAGCCTTCGCGCCCAATGAGGATTTGCTGTCCAGAAGTTTTAAAGTTTGGCAGAACAGGTCCCCGCATATTATAAACTTGTTTTTCGACGCGTATAACCCCCGTTAACCTATTTTCAAGGCTCTACAAGGATGTTAAAGTATTGGGGACTTGAAATATGCTTGAAAATATCACGGATGTTGGTTCGTTTGATCGTATGGTCACGTTATTCGGTTAATTACGACGAAACTCGAACGGACACGAAAAACAATCCAAATTACACGACGAGTGGTATTTTTGCATTCCAATCACTAAAATAAAATACTTTAATGATTACAAAAATTTTGGATGTCCGGATATGTTCAGAATGTAAGATATGCGCGTAAATGCAATCTTATGCACTTTTTGACGCTTTTAGTCCCTATTAATCAAATAAGCGCATTTTCGCATACCGAACCCTTCAAAGCTTATTTCTAAGCTATGTAAAGGATATTTATGGTATGTGTAGCTTATGATTATGTTCCGGAGTGTACGTTACTATACGAATCGGCAGACTTTTGTTGTTTGTCGCAAATAGTCCCTCTGATCGAATAAACTTGTTTTTGCCATACCAAACCCTTTAAAACTTATTTCTAAGTTATGTAAAGGTTATTTAAGATATGTTAAGCTTGTGTCACTATTCCAGAATGTTTGTCGCGTTAAACTGATTACGTTTACGCATCAGTTTGCATATAACTTTCCAGAAAGCGATTTAGAGTTTAAAATTAAACAAAATCAAAACGTGCAAAAATGTCAAACATTATTAAACAATTATTGGGGTCAAAACACATTTTTTATTGATAATTGAACTGTTCAAAGATATACAATGATTACACAAGCACAGATGTCACAGTCTCCCCTACTTTAAGAAATTTCATCCCGAAATTTATTTAGAGGAAACTTGTGAGAATAGATGTGGATATTTCTACTTCATTTTATCTTCACGTTCCCAAGTAAATTCTGGGCCACGTTTCGATTCCCAGCGAACTTTGACGATTGGTATGCGCTTGTGTTTGAGCTTCTTGACTTCACGGTCTATTATTTCCACAGGCTTCTTGAGTATAAGATGTTGCTGTTTTAATCTTATGCTTTTGTTCTTTGTTTTCCTTGTAATGTGAAACAGTCAGTTTTGTTTATAAAGAAATCGTTGATCACAAATTCTGATATACAAGTGTAGTTACAGGCGTGTATGGCATTTCCCTATAATACCTACATTAAGGAACTATGTTCCTTACAAACTACTCTTGTGAATTTCCCATTCTTGTGTTTGCTCATGATTCCCTTGGAAAATTCTAAGTACTCGTTTCATTCTAAGAAACGAAGTAGAGAAAATAAAGTGACTTTATGAGTAATCGTGCTTTTGCACATCTGTGCTTTTGAATCCTTGGTTAGATAACTAAGGGTATTTTCAAATCTCATACCCATTACGTTCTGATTTTTCAACATGCATAACATAAGTTTTCAAAAGAACCTTCATGATTTCAAAAACATTTTATATATAGTCGAAAACATTTTTAATATAGTGTATTTACTTAACATATCAAATGCATGATTTCAAAAACATTGTCTATGTTTTCAAAAACAACCTCCATGATTTCAAAAACATTGTCTATGCTTTCAAAAACAACCTCCATGATTTCAAAAACATTGTCTATGTTTTCAAAAACAACCTCCATGATTTCAAAAACATTGTCTATGTTTTCAAAAACAATCTTCATGACTTCAAAATGTTTCATATAGTTTGAAAACAATATTAACACAGTATAATTACTTATATCAAGTGCATGATTTCAAAAGCATCATTCATGTTTTCAAAAACCTTATACATAATTTCAAAATTCATCTCGCGTGATTTTAAAAACATTTTTATAAATATACCTACCTAATACACCTACTTTATGATTTCAAAAGTATTATATATAAGGTTTCAAAAACATTGAACACATTTTTTTTAGAACCCCATGCATATTTTTCAAAAATATTTTCCTCATACATTGACTTAACCTTCAAATTCCGCTTCATATGTCGGTTTGGCATATCTTGCACCTCAACTTCATAAGCATTTTACCTCATGTTTTGACTTAAGCACGTCTAGTGCAAGGTTTCGAAACGCCTCCCGCTTTTCAATTCCCAAAATTCATATGGGATCTTTTTATCTTTACAGTTAGATCCTTGTGGATAATTATCATTCAAATCAGAGTCCTTAATTGGATTCCTTATGTACCTTAATTTGAACATTTCGATTCCTTATAATCGAAATCAAATTTTCTATTTAAAATCTTTCTATCTTTATAGTTAGATTCTTGGAAATATTTAAAGCACCAATCAAAATCCACGGATTGGATACCTGGTGTGCTTTAAATACATGTGCAGTTAGCAGAACAAATTAACAAAATGATAACAAATTTAAGATCAAGTTAAACAATTTTGTGATTATGTGACTATGTGTTATATACTTTCTTTTATGATTTGTGTTTTTGTGTACTCTGGATATTCATTATCCAAATCCTCGTAGAATCTTTCATATCTTTATATGAGGGATTCATAGTAGGATATTCAAAAGGTACCACCTTAAATCCTTAATGGGCTTCTACATAAAAGTTAAGACCCTTGGATTATATAGTACCATTCCATAATTTAAAAGAGACCCCTTGAGTGGTCTTGTCAGAAAGATCGATTCAGAAGCTGGTTAAGAATGACATGTGATGCTATAGCTGAACAGACTCCTTGGTAGTCTATTTAAATCATTTATTGATTTAATTAAAAGGACCCTATGGTGGTCTAGTCACAATCGTCACAAGTTCGTTCATTGTTTTCTTCTCCTACACAATTATGGATGCATACATAATTACGAAGTTCAGTGCACGGAAACCACGGTAAGACTTATTATGTGTAAGAACCGATAGTGGCAACCATAACAAAATGTGAACAATATAATAGAGGTACGGTGGACGCACCAATAACACTTTATATACTTGTATATAAGTATCCCTCTCACATTGCAAGCATGATGTTATTTAAAGTTACTAGAAGTTCAGGATTCTAACTAGTGTTGTTTGATCTTTTCAACTTCATGTTTCAAACTCTCACAAGTTTCCTCTAAAATAAATTTCGCGACGAAATTTCCTGAACTAGGGGAGACTGTGATACCTATGTCAGTTCAACCATCAAACAAATACCAAACCAATGAAATATTGTATTTCATACTTGGGATTTGTATAAATATGTGTATCATTTGCACATATCAATTCTTGTTCGATTTCGGGCTCTAAATAGCTTTCAAGAAGGTTATACACGCACTGATGCGTAAGTATAACCAGTTTAATGCAAGAAACACTCCGGAATAGTGACATAGGCTTAACATACCTTAAATAACCTTTACATAACTTAGAAATAAGTTTTGGAATGTTTCATGTGCCGAAATCAAGTTTATTCGCTTACAAGGACTAAATTCGACAAACTACGAAAGTTTGCCGATTTGAACTGTAATGGACCTTCTGGAACATGATCATAAGTTAAACATACCCTAAATATCCTTTACATATCTTAGAAATAGGCTTTGAGGGGTCCGGTATGCTTAAATAAACTTTATGCTCATTCAGGCACTAAAAGCGTCAAAAAGTGCATAAGTTTGTATTTTCGCGCATAACTTACGTTCAGAATACATCCGGACATCCAAAAATTTTTGTAAGCATTAAAATATTTTGTTTTAGTGTTTGGCATGAGAAAAATCCATTCGTCGCATAATTTGGATCGTTTTTCTCGTTCGTGCGCATTTCGTCGTAATTAAGTGAATATCGCGATCGTACGACCAAACGAACCGAAATCTGGCATATTTTTGAGCATGTTTCATATCCACTATGTTTAGGCATCATTTTAGGGCCTTAAAATCGGCTTAACGGGCCTTAAATGGGTCAAATATGGACTGAAATGCATGCAGCGACCGAAACTGCAAAGTTTCAAACTGTTGCTTATCTGTGCAGACCAGGCAGGCCGCGTAGCCCTTACCTGTGTCTTACGCGGGCCGCGTACAAGCTGCAGATCAGCTAAAGTTGTTTTACAGCTTGTTCCAGCTGTACCACACCTTTGCACATGGTTTTTATGATTCTATGGGCTCATTTGGAGGTGCCCATGGTATTCAAATCAGTGGGCATGAGGTGTAGGGTCGAGATTAAAGCTTGGGAATCGAGGAATGATCCTAACGGTCCTAGAAATCCGATAAATAACCCACCCCCCATTGTTCAAAACCCACACTTTGATCTGATTTTGGCCCTCTAAGTTGGAGTATACACTTCATACCTGAGGGTAAATCGGATCAAGACTCTTTGTAAGTTTTCCTTCGTTCTTTTTATGCGTTTTAGATTAAAAGTCAAACTGCGTTTGACTTTCTGCATTGACCAGTTTATGGTCAACGCGAAGTTCGTTTGAACTTCATAACGTGAGCGTAATTATGATGGTTATAGTCCCTAGTAACTATACCTACTGATTACCACGTTATCTAGGCTCAGTGACGAGTCGTAGTCTCAGCCAAAATGCACATTCTTGCGTATTTTGTAACCAAACTACTTTTGGGTATCAAGACCCTTTGCCTTCATACCAAACCTGTTTTCAAACCTCGTTAAACATGTTTTAACGTGTTTAGTGTAACATTTGTGCTTGAAATCGTTGTGAACAGTTAAGTTATCAATAAAACAAAGTTATTTGATCCTAATGTTTGTTTGGTTATGTTTTACATTTTTTAAATTTTGACTTTTGTTCGATTTTAAACTCTACATCGCTTTCTGGAGAATTATACGCAAACTGGTGCGTAAACATACTCAGTTAATGCAATAAATACTCCGGAACATCAACATATACTTAACATACCTTAAATAATCTTTACATAACTTAGAAATAAGTTTTGAAGGCTTTGGTATGGCAAAAACAAGTTAATTCGCCTACAGGGACTAAATCCGACAAACTGCGAAAGTATGACGATTTGAACTAAAACAGACATTCCGGAACATGTCCTTAAGTTAAACATACCATAAATATCCTTTACATAGCTTAGAAATAGGCTTTGAGGGGTTCGGTATGCTAAAATAAACTTTTGAATCATTCAGGGACTAAAAGTGTCAAAAAGTGCATAAGTTTGCACTTTCGCGCATAACTTACGTTCTGAATACATCCGGACATCCAAAAATTTATGTAAGCATCTTAATATTATGCCTTAGTGTTTGGCATGAGAAAACTCCATTCGTCGCGTCATTTGGATCGTTTTTCGCGCTTATGCGCATTCCGTCGTAATTAAGCGAACATCGCGATCGTACGGCCAAATGAACCAACATCCGGCATATTTTTGAGCATGTTTCATGTCCACAATGTTTAAGCATCATTTTAGGGCCTTAAAGATGGCTTAACGGGCCTTAAACATGTCGGAAATAGCCTTAAACCACAACAGGGACCTAAACTGTCATTTCTGAAAGTTGGTTGCAGATCAGAACACCCAGGCGGCCCGCGTAAGCCCAGGGTGCTCTTTTACACGGCCCGCGTCAGCCTTCCAGACCAGATTCAATGTTTTTAAACAACTTGTAACAGCCTTTCAATCACCCAAAGGGCAATGCCACTTGTCAAATTCTTGTGGTGGGGGCAAAATAAGCTACCACAACATTGCGACAAGTGTACGGGTGAGATCAAGGCATGATATTCAAGAAACGATCCTAACGGTCTTGCATATCCTATAAATACCCCCCCCATTGTTTTTTAAACCCAAAAATCTGATCTAAAAGCTCTAAGTTGAGGCCATTGCTTCATACCTGAGCTCCTGGATCAAGATTAGCTTTCGGGGACCCTTCGTAAGTATTCTTTCGTTCTTTTATCGCTTTCTAGTCCTAAAGTCAAACTATGTTTGACTTTCTGCGTTGACCAGCTTATGGTCAACCCGAAGTTCATTTGAACTTCATAACGTGAGCGTGATCACGATGGTTATAGTCCCTAGTGACTACACCTACTGATTACCACGTTATCTAGGCTCAGTGACGAGTCGTAGTTTCGGCCAACTTGCGCATTCTTGCGTATTTTGTAACCAAACTACTCATAGGTATCAAAACCGTTTGTTTTGATACCAAACCTGTTTTCTAAACTTAGTTAAGCATGTTCTAACATGCTTAGCTCGTCACTTTTAGTTTATTGCTTATATAGGGTCGTAAGGTAAGAGATGTAAACAATCGCTTATACTTTCGAACCCGACCCATTTGGTCGATCATTAGGATCCGATCAAACACATTAGGGGACCATAGTATATAGGGAATAACCTTTCGAGGTTATACCTTATGGTCGCTTCATTTAAGTAGTTGTGTGATAGGTAATTTATATGCCTTAGGTAAATTACCAAAATGCCCTTTCTACGCCAAAATTCATTTTAAGCATATGTAACATAACTTTTGGTATCTAAACTTATTTGGCAATAATATTAGACATGTTAAGGCATATTTTACTTATCATAGGGCTAGTTAGGCGTTCCAAACGCGTTTCACGCGAACAACGCGTTAAAGTAGCATAAGCTACCTAAACGGGTCGTAATGGGTCGTAAGCACTTAGGTTAGGTTTCATTTTAGTATGTAGGCTTTGTTAAACCGTATTACACGAGTCTCCATACTCTTTTGGTTTACGAACCCTCATTCTATCCACTCCTCCGATTTAGGTCTGGTATATTAACATAGTTACCTATATTAGGTGTCGTTTGATATCCGTGATCTCTAGCATTGTTTGGTTGTTACACAAGGACTTCTAAGCAATCTCAAATGAGTACATTGAACCCCATCTTTTAAATGTTTTCAAGGTGTTTATGTGAATACACAGACCCCTCTTTTACTGTTTTCCAAACTGTTTTGGGGTGAAACACATGTGCCTACTTGCTACTTCCATGCTTTTCATGCTTTCATACCATATGCTTGTTATGTTCAATAGTACACTTATAGTACATGATTTACTTGTTTTATGCTATGTATGCCCATTGTGTGCGTACTTAGTACATTGTTTTACACTACATTTTATGCTATGTATGCCCATTGTGTGCGTACTTAGTACATCATTTTACATTACATTTTATGCTATGTATGCCAATTGTGTGCGTACTTAGTACATCATTTTACATTACATTTTATGCTATGTATGCCCATTTTGTGCATACTTAGTACATCATTTTACATTACATTTTATGCTATGTATGCCCGTTGTGTGCGTACTTAGTACATCATTTTACATTACGTTTTATGCTATGTATGCCCATTGTGTGCATACCTAGTACATTTATTCATCACATGCCTACATTTTGGTATGACATTTGGTTTGTTTAAATTAAACAATGTACATTCATTAACACCGATCATGCCGCTCGTTAGTAGGTAGTGGTACCATAGGACTTGACAACTCCTATTCCTGAAATCTCGGGTTTGTTTGGATTGGAAGGAATGACCGAATTCGATAAACATAATACATATAGACCTTTAATTTGTTTAAAGGTCTATCACCACAGTCACAAAGGCTTGAATGTATGCTTTTTTCATAACACCGCATAGATGTTTGTATCAATATAGCATGCATTTGTTTCACAAAACATAACTTTAACTTAAACTATGTTTAATTCAATACCCTGTTTTTGTGCATTTTACCTATGGCCTAGTTGATATATTTCACATGCCATACATGATATTTTGGATACACATTATATGATTTACATTAAACATAAACATTTTGACATTTAATATACACATTTGGTGATTTACATTAGACATGGACATTTTGATATGGTTTACACAATAACACTTGACAATCGATTTATACATGAACAAATTTACATTGGTGGTTGGTTTGGGTAAATGATTTGAGTAACGAGGCGTGTGTAATATGACACAAACATGGTGGATACGCCGCTGGTACTTCCTATATATAAGTGTTTGCATGGTATTACATATCGTAGCGTTATTTGAATCATTTCAAATTAGACATGTAACATTTTATTCAAATAACATACTTTTCACAAGACATTGTTTTACAAACAACTTATCTTATACAACTCATTTTACTTGGTTATTCGTTTAACCTTACATTTATCTATACATATCATCTGATTTTATCGTTTTTCAAATGATTTACAAGACAAATCAAATTACAAGGTTCATGACTAAACATTTTCACAAACATAAGTCATGAATTCTATTTTCACAAAACCTATGTAACTCACAAGCATTTTTATGCTGACGTACCTACTTTCACATGTGTTTTCAGGAGTTGTCGCTTAGGATGATGATTGTGACACTAGGGCGGACCTGTGCCTTAGAGACATAAACGAAGATAGACTTAGTTTATTTATGTTATAAACTCTTTATTTCCTGTTTAAAGACAATGTAACACGCTTGTTTGATAAATAAAATATAACTTTGTATGCCATGATTTTGAAACAATTAATTCTGTTACAACACTCCCCGACGTTTCCGCCACGC
Source organism: Helianthus annuus (assembly GCF_002127325.2). Lineage (NCBI taxonomy): Eukaryota > Viridiplantae > Streptophyta > Magnoliopsida > Asterales > Asteraceae > Helianthus > Helianthus annuus. The sequence continues at coordinate 54,951,522 of NC_035446.2, forward strand.
TTGGTTGTCCCACATGGTCGGGGTGTGAGAGAAGAGTTGGTATCAGAGCCAATGGTTATAGGGAATTAGGTTATTAGTAATGCTTTGACCTAGACTATAACTTTCTAGGACCCTAACACAAGTTATCTTGTGTTTAGATTTTAAAACATGCACTTCACCTATCCTTAGGTGATAACCACAACGAGAACAACGATTCTGAATCCGCTTTGAAAATTAATCATCTGTTCTAGGATGATTGATTACTAGGTTTTGAACCCTCTGTTATATGGTTTTGAACCCCTTTGAATTTTCAAAAATCTCGTCAAAGTTTTGGGTTTTAATAGTGTGAACACCTGCAAACTGGAAGAGTGAATGCCTGAACCCTGAGTTTTATGTCTAAGGCTAGAGTGTTCGTACAAATCCACATAATCGGACCAGTCACTCTTACCTGGGAACTCTTGGGGTGAGTGTTCACTTATAGGCGAGCATGTCTTCGCGATACATTATTTTTTGACCCATTTACTATGATTAGACATTGTGTGTCGCTTATTTCTTTGCGATGCGGACGAATGACCACCATCTTTGCTTTTGTTGATTTTGCTTCATCTCATTCTCTTCATCCAATCATCTCACTCGTTTCCTTTCATGTTTTCCTCTTTTAGAATGCCTCCTCGACGCGAAAGCCAGATAGCGACTGCTGAACTGGCAGAAATTATTGCACAGCAAATGGCTGCTCAATTCCCAAACCTCTTTGCTCAATGGAACCAAGCCAACAACAACAACAATGCTCCATGCAATTTCAATAATTTTAACTCGGCTAAACCACTCAAGTTTAGTGGTTCTGAAGGAGCAACTGGGCTTCTTCAATGGTTCGAGAGCATTGAGAATACATTCCGTCACGTGCAGTGTCCTGACAATGGCAAGGTCGAGTTTTCTTTGAGTGTGTTTCAGAAGAGGGCCCTTACGTGGTGGAACGGGGTTATGAGAGATCGCGGTGCAGAAGTTGCTCTAGCACAGACGTGGGCTGAACTTAGGGCACTTATGATGAGGGAGTTCTGTCCTCGTCATGAGCAGCGAGCTTTGGAGAAAGAGTTTAATGATTTGAAACAAGACAGTGGCGAGCACCGGGCGTATACTGAAAGATTTGAGGAGTTGAGTCTGCTTTGCCCAACAATGGTTGCCCCAATCGACAAGGCTATCGAAAGGTACACCGATGCTCTACCTGACTCGGTACAAGACATCATTACTGGTAGTAACCCTACCACACTCCGTCAGGCGATCGAGTTAGCAGCGACATTGACTGAGTCGCAGGTTCGAAAGGGAAAACTGCACAAAAAGGGTGACAAGGGTAAGAAGCAGGCGTCTGACAAAGAAGATAGCAAGAAAGGTCAAAACAAGAAGGGAAAGGATTCTGGTTCTTCAAGGGGGTCTAGGAAGCGAAAGGCTTCCCAAAACTATGCGTTACTGCATAGGCTCAAGCTGCACCAAATCAGCCTGCGCAACCACTGGCCAAGAAGCCTTATCTTGGCAATGCACCTTTGTGCAACAGGTGTAACGGCCATCACCCACCATATGTTCAGTGTCGTCAATGCACCAACTGTGGAAGAAATGGTCATCTTGCTGCAACCTGCCGCATTCCTGCTAACCAGAATCAGGCAGTTCAGAACCAAGCCCAACAAATTGCTCAGCCTTTTGCTCAGCAACAAGGTCAAGCTGCACGACCTCATTTTCCTCCTGGTTCGTGCTACAATTGTGGGGATCTGACTCACTACAGAAACCGGTGCCCAAGGCTAGCCAACCAGAATCAGAATCAGGCTCAGGCTAGAGGTCGAGTCTTCAACATGAACGCACAAGAGGCACAAGCAGATGATAATGTGGTGAACGATACGTTCTTTATTAATAATCAGCCAGCATCTGTTCTTTTTTATTCGGGTGCCGATAAGAGTTTTGTGTCGTTATCTTTTGAACCGTTGCTTCGCGTGTCTAGAACGAAACTAGGTAAACCATTGACAGTAGAAGTGGCGAGTGGTGAACCCATTGTTCTTGATTCTGTTCTCCGCAACTGCCATTTGAACCTTAACAACCATTTTTCCCATTGACCTCACGCCTATGCAACTTAGAAGCTTCGACATTATTATGGGTATGGATTGGTTAGCCAAGCATCATGCAAAGGTAGTTTGTTTTGAGAAGATCATTCGTATGCCTCTTTCGACAGGTGAGATCCTACAGGTTCGTGGTGAGAAACCTGCTGGTGGTCTCAAACTGATGTCTTGTTTTAAAGCTCGGAAGTATCTGCGAAAGAACTATGTGCCCTTTTTGGCACATGTTGTAGCAGATAAGGGCAAGGGTAAATCTATTCAAAATATTCCTGTTGTTCGGGATTATTCCGAGGTATTCCCTGAAGATTTACCTGGTCTACCCCCAGCACGCCAAGTCTAGTTCCGTATTGATCTCATACCTGGTGCAAACCCCATTGCCAGAGCTCCATATCGTCTTGCACCGTCTGAGATGCAACAGTTGTCTAAGCAGCTTTAGGAACTCTCTGACAAAGGTTTTATCCGTCCTAGCTTTTCACCTTGGGGTGCTCCCGTTCTTTTTGTCAAGAAGAAGGATGGATCTTTTAGGATGTGTATCGATTATCGTGAGCTTAACAAGCTTACCATCAAGAATCGATATCCCCTACCTCGCATCGATGACCTCTTTGATCAATTGCAAGGTGTCACACCCCGAAATATCAGAGCTTGGCGTGACTGGACCGGTATCTTCATTGCACAGCGGAAGCAAAAGGCTAAGACTTCTAAACAGTGAACGCCTGCTAGGTACTCGAAATCTCGTGGGTTCTCCTATTCCAACCGTTCCATAGTTTGAAAAATGTAACCTGAGAAAGAACATGAGAAAAATCAACATAAAGTTGAGCGAGTTCATAGTTTGTTTTGAAAAGATCTAAAAGAAATCTTTTTGATAACCGGCTTTAAAGTTTTTGAGAAAATATAGTAAAATTATTTTCTTGGCATGATATATGAAAGTTGTGAGTCTAGCCCACGAGAGTCTTCGTAAGCAGGACCAACTCGTCCTCTTACTTGTACATAAGTTGAAAACATTATCAAAGTTTGTAAATACATGTATTATGAGTTTGCGTCAAATGAATATCAAAAACATTTGAAGGTTATAGCGTTGTAAGTTGGTATGAAAAGCGTCTATGAACATGTTGATCATTAATGTTTCGCGAGGACATTAATATATGCGACGACATAGGAGGTACTCAACCCGCGTAGGCAAATTTTTAGTGTCGAATCACCTCGACTGGGACACAACAGCACTCTAAGTGGTCACCCATGGACCGTGAGTGGGGCTCGCCCGTACCCATTAGATCTAACCTTTGTTCCTTGGTCCTCAAAAGGATTAATGGCACCTCAGTTACAGCCTATGCTCACATGATCTAAGAGTTCATTCCATAACTTAATCATACCTAAGTTTGACATGTATTTTCCCCCGAAAGTTGTAAAACGAAACGTTGAAAGAAAAGGGGGACATGATCTCACTGAGTTGTCTCGTTTTGCGTACGCAGGCCAACCCAGTCCCATTGTTGTAACTAGGACATTCTCGTCACTAGTCATGAAAATCATGCATGTTTTGTAGAACCGGTATGTTTTATAAATCATTCGTAAACCATTCAAGTTCGTTGAAATTCATTTGCAACATGGTTTATAAATATGTGTTTTCGTTCATCGAAATATTGTTTGCTTTTGCAAAAACTTGCATGTCTTTCCACCCCCGAAAACATTTATAAAAATGTAAAACAGTAAAAAGTGGGGGTTATGAACTCACCTGGACTTCCATGTGCAATGTTAGCCTAGCGTGATTCCGTGATGTCATTCCAAAAATGTGAACTCGCTAGCGTGCAACTAAGGCATTCCTAATCAAGGAATAATTATAAGTTTCTAAGAAAATAGCGTAGTTAAACTACGTGTCCGAGCTCTGCCGAGTCGTTAACTAAACGACTTTAAGGTAGTGTTAACTTGACTTAGAATAACCAATCTATGGTTATTTGATCCCGTTTATAATCGAGATAAAACTAAGTCTCGGAAATGACTTAGTTTTCGAGTGATTTAAAATATATATATATATATATATATATATATATATATTTATTTAAATATAAATATACTTACGGTGTCGTGTTATTTGTCGCGGATAGAAATACGTAGGTGGATAGCGGTGTGTGTCGTGTTCGGTTTAGACGTTTGTAATGAATACATTTTGTAAGAATATTCGAAGTCGCGACGCTTGAAATAAATAAATATATTTGTGTTATATATCTTCCGACCACTAGAGTTTTGAAACACGATTTCCGCATTTTGGGCGTTTGAAATAAATACAAACATTATATATTTGTTTGTAAAAACATTCGGAAATATCGATGTTTGAAATAACTATAAGCGTTATATTTATTTTAAGGAAGTATCGGTTTCGTAATCTTGAAATGTCGTAAAAATAAATATACATATAGTTATATTATACAATAATCGGATTCTCGTTAGACGTTATTTAAATATGACACGTATCGCGTATCGGGTTTTTAACGAAAAACGGACAGAGTTTCCTCTGTTTTTTAGGATAACCTCGACATCCAAAGTGTCGATATTTTAAATCAAACTCAATCAATAATTCAACGGAACCAACATATGTATAAAATTTCGCGTCAAAATATTAAAACATAAACTAGTATCTAATCGCATCGGTTCAAGCTCGGTCGCGTATCGAAATATGAAATTTATAACTATATAATTAGAAAATTCGGGTCGATTAAATTTTACCGAATCTTCATGTCGTTTCGCCGAACCGCGTTGACCAACTTTGACCCGGTGTTGACTGTTGACAGCGGCTGACCCGAACCGTTGACCGAACCGAAATAACCCGGAAATAATACCCGAATCCAAGTCGAACCAAAGCTCTCGAAACACCCAAATAAAACTTCAAATCTGATGTTGAACCGAACCGAGAACCCGAAACTTTGAACCGAAGATTGACTTGAGCGAAACTCCCGAACCAAAACAGAGCCTGAATCCGTAATTCTGACCCGAAATAAAACCCGAAACAAACTCAAAACTGCATACCATTCGAACAACCTAGCGTAACTGAACCTGTCCTGAACTGAAACTATTGACCTGCGCCGTTGACCCGAACCTGAGACCCGTACCGTCTGACCCGCTTAAACCAAAACTGAAATCACAACACCCGAATTATAACCCGAAACACTTACCGGACATCGTCATCTTCAAGATTCAGCTTGTCGAAGGAAGCAGGTCCGCCGCCGCTCACAGCGGCGCTGCCGTCGGCGCCCCGTCGTCCCTCACAACTCTCTCCTGTCTCACTCTTTCTCGATCTCTCTCTCTTTTTTTCTGTTCTCATCGCCTGGCACCACTCACCACAGTGCCACCTCCTGTGGTGGTGGTGGTGGTGGTGTTATCGTCGTTCTAGTCTGCCATCACCATTGTCACCGGTTTGTTTTAGAGAGAGGGGGGGGGTGTAAGAAGAAGAGAGGTCTGGATGAGGGTGGTTTGCAGGAGGAATGAGGCTGCCGGACATCACCTTCGCCACCACGCCAGTCGCCGGAACCGGAGATCGAGAGGGAGAATTAGGGGGTGTGGCTGTCGATGTGTGGCTGGGTTGTGAGATTGCTTAGAAATATAAGGTGGTTTGTGTGTATAATCAGAGGAGGGAATTATATGTAAACATGTTAGGTTTGTGAAATTATAAAGCATGGGAAAAGATTTGTTTTGCTCGATCTAGCCCAACTCATTGAATGTATATATAAAAAAAATTGCAGTACATGTAATCATGTATGCATGTCTGCCATCAAATGAGGAATGGTGATATGATCTTTAACCAAGTTTTTAGAGAAAGTAGTAACTTATAGGGTGTAGTGTGTAGTCTGTAGGTGTGAATAAAATATCTTGGGTTAACCATACATGTATCTGAACATATACTACACATGTATATGTATTTAATGTTAACCATACAGATGTATGTGAACATATTCATCTGTTTGCATCCATGTTAACCATAATGTTAACCATCTAGATACACATTGCATCCATGTGAACATATACATATACATGTATGTGTATTTAATGAGCTTTAAATTGTAATTAAATTATATATTCAACAATTTACGAAACACTATAAATGTCACTAATTACAATTTATCTAATTTTTAAACTCCTTAGCTCGTAATATATTCATACTTTATATAAATTGCTTAAAAAAAATTAGATATGAGCATATATGGCCCAAATCAGTAGAATAAAATATGGTTGGCCCAATCGCGTCTATGAGGCCCGTTTTCGAACCTGATCGTCGTATAACATTATTTTAGGATCACAATCATGTAACATAGTGTCGGTAATCGATATTAGTCGCGTGCGTTCGTCAATATTTTGTACGGTATCAGTTCGTATTCGTTTAATGCTCAGCAAGTTTCCCGAAAATCCTCATACGCGCACCGTAACGTCCGCTAAGCGTTCCTAGGCAAACCAAGAGCCTAATTAAGTTAATTCGTGTCTTAAACACTATTTATTATCGCCTTAAACGTTTGTTAATCGCGTAATTAAAAAAAAGGCGTTAATTACCGGTTGTCACATTCTCCCCCTGTTGCAGAAATTTCGTCCTCGAAATTTAGTCTATGTTATCTCCTCAGAGTTGTGTCGTTTCGCAGGTAAGTCCGAACAATACCAAAGTGAATGACCGCATAATCAAGTCAAGACTTATTCAGATTGCGTGAGTGAAAGGACATTTTGCATCAATAAGAACCCAACGGTTCAACTGAGTTTGTTTCGAAAATCGATGTCAAGTGAACGAAGTGTTGTGATACTATCACCAATGTGACCAAGTTTACGGGGTTCAACAAAAGAGGAGTTTCAACCAATAGAATTCCAAATGAACATTCACAATATACAAATCAATTTTTGAAACAATAGAATTTACTACCAACGGAAACTTGCATACGTTGTTGTATGATTGAAACTCAAATTCAATAAGTTCAAATAAATAGAATAAAAAAAAATGATTTGTTAATTATCGAACCATTAAATGTATAAAATCAACGTGTTGATGTTATAGAGTTGCAAGGATACACCGAAATGAAATACAACCAAACCTGGTGTATCATCGTCTTAATACATAATTGCATTAAGACTATTTAGATGATGTGTCAAACGAAAAGCATAAATAGTTTCGCATGAAACGGCTGATCATGATTAGCACAAGCTACAGGTTTATACCGACGCCACAAGGTGTCGTAGTGAATGAAATAATTCGATAATAGCGGTGATCGAACAAGTATCACCATGTTTTGCATGAAACGCTCGATCATGATTAGCCCAAGCTACAAGTTTATACCGACACCACAAGGTGTCGTATTGAATGAAACAATTCAATAATAGCGGTGACCGAACAAGTATCACCATGTATGAAATCAGATGAAGGGCTCAACGAAGTAAATGTGAATGTTTGTTCCAAACAAACATCATGAGATTTTCAATTGATAAGGAAACAACAACTAAATAGTGTTTTCGATCGAAGATGAAAATCAATGAATATCACAAAATGTTCGATCAATGTTGAAAGAATCGTTAAGAGGTACACCGAGATATGACATGAACTTGTGTACCATTATCTTAATACATAATTGTATTAAGACTGCTTTAATATGATAATTTAGCAAAACGGATTTAATACAAATAAACAAATAATAAATAACTAAATCCGTGCATGATGTGTGCAAACGAGATTAGCGCAAGCTTCAAATTTGTGAGTACGTCACCACAAGGTGATCGTGATCAACGAAACAATTCAACGAAGTCGAAGACCAAACAAGCTTATTATGATTCGATACAACTGAAGTGCCTGTTGAAATTATTTCGAATTTGAGGACACAAGTCCATCATATGGAATCTTGAATTGAATATATATTACGAGCAAGTTCGAACAATTGAACTTGGTTTAAACACAGTCCAACAATGGGTGCATGTATCAACCAGAAGATTTCGACATGGTTACAACGAAACCATGTATGTGGCTTGAAAAGAAAAGAGTTTCAACGAGTTTCGTTGACTCGATATCAAAGAGTCAACATTATGCAATAATAAAGTTTATCTAGATCACAATGCAAGGAGTGAGTATAGCGAAATAATATTTGAACTTGGTAAAGCAACAATTTCAAATGGAGTCACATGCGTAACAAACAACGCATGTATAAATATGAATTAATCAAGAATGAAGAAAATGAGCATTCGCTATTATGTAAGAATATTTTTGTGATGCAATGATCATTAGGGGGAGTAGAAATGTAAAAAAAAAAAAAAAAAAAATCTACTCACTAGATGCAAAACTCGGAATTTCAATAAAAGAAATTTAAGGACTTTACCTGGAATTTCGTGTGAGGACTAGTTGTTAGGTGACATTACCATGGAATGTCGAACATAGCGTATTCGCCATTAATGAAGGAGGGGGGGATGCGAAGACATGTGACTTCCTTTGCAGCGCCAACAATTGTGAGTCTCTTTAGACTAAGCATCGATCGTTATGAGATCTTGTTTAAGCGTACCTCAGTGTGATTCATGTTGTTTGCCGGATCACATGGCAAAGTGTCGTATTGCGGTCGGTAGTTCTCCCGCTGCCGGGATTAGCATCGTTGTTATCGTGACCATTTGTGGCTTCCCCAAGGCCTTGCCTCGAAAGTCGTGTGTGATGTACTTCGACGTCCGCTGACGTATAGTTTAAGTTTCACGTATATTCGCGCATTAGCGTTTCGTTCCGCGTATGTTACCTGCTCGGGTAATTAAAATAGCATAGACAATATAGATAATGGTGTTTGCCCGAGTTGTTAGTCACGGTTTCTAAGTGAAGACCTTGAATGAATTTCGACATAAGTTTCTCATCAAGAGTTTTCCAAAGGTCCTATATGCGTGTTATACAAAACTCTCAAAGTTTTGATTTTTGTGTGTAATTGTTTCGTGTATCGTGTATCAACTCAACACTAGTGTATTTTTTTTTAAACCGAAATGTTGACTCATCGTTTCGGCAACGGTTGGAACCCATATTCAAGTCTTAGGCGTTCTGTATGCGTTCAAGTCTTAATAATCTAAGTCCCGAGAGGAAAGTGAGGTTAAAGCCTAGGTATCACTATAGAAACCTAATTCGCTGAAACCTATAGCTCTGATACCAATCTGTCACACCCCGAAATATCAGAGCTTGGCGTGACTGGACCGGTATCTTCATTGCACAGCGGAAGCAAAAGGCTAAGACTTCTAAACAGTGAACGCCTGCTAGGTACTCGAAATCTCGTGGGTTCTCCTATTCCAACCGTTCCATAGTTTGAAAAATGTAACCTGAGAAAGAACATGAGAAAAATCAACATAAAGTTGAGCGAGTTCATAGTTTGTTTTGAAAAGATCTAAAAGAAATCTTTTTGATAACCGGCTTTAAAGTTTTTGAGAAAATATAGTAAAATTATTTTCTTGGCATGATATATGAAAGTTGTGAGTCTAGCCCACGAGAGTCTTCGTAAGCAGGACCAACTCGTCCTCTTACTTGTACATAAGTTGAAAACATTATCAAAGTTTGTAAATACATGTATTATGAGTTTGCGTCAAATGAATATCAAAAACATTTGAAGGTTATAGCGTTGTAAGTTGGTATGAAAAGCGTCTATGAACATGTTGATCATTAATGTTTCGCGAGGACATTAATATATGCGACGACATAGGAGGTACTCAACCCGCGTAGGCAAATTTTTAGTGTCGAATCACCTCGACTGGGACACAACAGCACTCTAAGTGGTCACCCATGGACCGTGAGTGGGGCTCGCCCGTACCCATTAGATCTAACCTTTGTTCCTTGGTCCTCAAAAGGATTAATGGCACCTCAGTTACAGCCTATGCTCACATGATCTAAGAGTTCATTCCATAACTTAATCATACCTAAGTTTGACATGTATTTTCCCCCGAAAGTTGTAAAACGAAACGTTGAAAGAAAAGGGGGACATGATCTCACTGAGTTGTCTCGTTTTGCGTACGCAGGCCAACCCAGTCCCATTGTTGTAACTAGGACATTCTCGTCACTAGTCATGAAAATCATGCATGTTTTGTAGAACCGGTATGTTTTATAAATCATTCGTAAACCATTCAAGTTCGTTGAAATTCATTTGCAACATGGTTTATAAATATGTGTTTTCGTTCATCGAAATATTGTTTGCTTTTGCAAAAACTTGCATGTCTTTCCACCCCCGAAAACATTTATAAAAATGTAAAACAGTAAAAAGTGGGGGTTATGAACTCACCTGGACTTCCATGTGCAATGTTAGCCTAGCGTGATTCCGTGATGTCATTCCAAAAATGTGAACTCGCTAGCGTGCAACTAAGGCATTCCTAATCAAGGAATAATTATAAGTTTCTAAGAAAATAGCGTAGTTAAACTACGTGTCCGAGCTCTGCCGAGTCGTTAACTAAACGACTTTAAGGTAGTGTTAACTTGACTTAGAATAACCAATCTATGGTTATTTGATCCCGTTTATAATCGAGATAAAACTAAGTCTCGGAAATGACTTAGTTTTCGAGTGATTTAAAATATATATATATATATATATATATTTATTTAAATATAAATATACTTACGGTGTCGTGTTATTTGTCGCGGATAGAAATACGTAGGTGGATAGCGGTGTGTGTCGTGTTCGGTTTAGACGTTTGTAATGAATACATTTTGTAAGAATATTCGAAGTCGCGACGCTTGAAATAAATAAATATATTTGTGTTATATATCTTCCGACCACTAGAGTTTTGAAACACGATTTCCGCATTTTGGGCGTTTGAAATAAATACAAACATTATATATTTGTTTGTAAAAACATTCGGAAATATCGATGTTTGAAATAACTATAAGCGTTATATTTATTTTAAGGAAGTATCGGTTTCGTAATCTTGAAATGTCGTAAAAATAAATATACATATAGTTATATTATACAATAATCGGATTCTCGTTAGACGTTATTTAAATATGACACGTATCGCGTATCGGGTTTTTAACGAAAAACGGACAGAGTTTCCTCTGTTTTTTAGGATAACCTCGACATCCAAAGTGTCGATATTTTAAATCAAACTCAATCAATAATTCAACGGAACCAACATATGTATAAAATTTCGCGTCAAAATATTAAAACATAAACTAGTATCTAATCGCATCGGTTCAAGCTCGGTCGCGTATCGAAATATGAAATTTATAACTATATAATTAGAAAATTCGGGTCGATTAAATTTTACCGAATCTTCATGTCGTTTCGCCGAACCGCGTTGACCAACTTTGACCCGGTGTTGACTGTTGACAGCGGCTGACCCGAACCGTTGACCGAACCGAAATAACCCGGAAATAATACCCGAATCCAAGTCGAACCAAAGCTCTCGAAACACCCAAATAAAACTTCAAATCTGATGTTGAACCGAACCGAGAACCCGAAACTTTGAACCGAAGATTGACTTGAGCGAAACTCCCGAACCAAAACAGAGCCTGAATCCGTAATTCTGACCCGAAATAAAACCCGAAACAAACTCAAAACTGCATACCATTCGAACAACCTAGCGTAACTGAACCTGTCCTGAACTGAAACTATTGACCTGCGCCGTTGACCCGAACCTGAGACCCGTACCGTCTGACCCGCTTAAACCAAAACTGAAATCACAACACCCGAATTATAACCCGAAACACTTACCGGACATCGTCATCTTCAAGATTCAGCTTGTCGAAGGAAGCAGGTCCGCCGCCGCTCACAGCGGCGCTGCCGTCGGCGCCCCGTCGTCCCTCACAACTCTCTCCTGTCTCACTCTTTCTCGATCTCTCTCTCTTTTTTTCTGTTCTCATCGCCTGGCACCACTCACCACAGTGCCACCTCCTGTGGTGGTGGTGGTGGTGGTGTTATCGTCGTTCTAGTCTGCCATCACCATTGTCACCGGTTTGTTTTAGAGAGAGGGGGGGGGTGTAAGAAGAAGAGAGGTCTGGATGAGGGTGGTTTGCAGGAGGAATGAGGCTGCCGGACATCACCTTCGCCACCACGCCAGTCGCCGGAACCGGAGATCGAGAGGGAGAATTAGGGGGTGTGGCTGTCGATGTGTGGCTGGGTTGTGAGATTGCTTAGAAATATAAGGTGGTTTGTGTGTATAATCAGAGGAGGGAATTATATGTAAACATGTTAGGTTTGTGAAATTATAAAGCATGGGAAAAGATTTGTTTTGCTCGATCTAGCCCAACTCATTGAATGTATATATAAAAAAAATTGCAGTACATGTAATCATGTATGCATGTCTGCCATCAAATGAGGAATGGTGATATGATCTTTAACCAAGTTTTTAGAGAAAGTAGTAACTTATAGGGTGTAGTGTGTAGTCTGTAGGTGTGAATAAAATATCTTGGGTTAACCATACATGTATCTGAACATATACTACACATGTATATGTATTTAATGTTAACCATACAGATGTATGTGAACATATTCATCTGTTTGCATCCATGTTAACCATAATGTTAACCATCTAGATACACATTGCATCCATGTGAACATATACATATACATGTATGTGTATTTAATGAGCTTTAAATTGTAATTAAATTATATATTCAACAATTTACGAAACACTATAAATGTCACTAATTACAATTTATCTAATTTTTAAACTCCTTAGCTCGTAATATATTCATACTTTATATAAATTGCTTAAAAAAAATTAGATATGAGCATATATGGCCCAAATCAGTAGAATAAAATATGGTTGGCCCAATCGCGTCTATGAGGCCCGTTTTCGAACCTGATCGTCGTATAACATTATTTTAGGATCACAATCATGTAACATAGTGTCGGTAATCGATATTAGTCGCGTGCGTTCGTCAATATTTTGTACGGTATCAGTTCGTATTCGTTTAATGCTCAGCAAGTTTCCCGAAAATCCTCATACGCGCACCGTAACGTCCGCTAAGCGTTCCTAGGCAAACCAAGAGCCTAATTAAGTTAATTCGTGTCTTAAACACTATTTATTATCGCCTTAAACGTTTGTTAATCGCGTAATTAAAAAAAAGGCGTTAATTACCGGTTGTCACACAAGGCGCTTCTTATTTTTCAAAGATTGATCTGTGATCTGGTTATCATCAACTTCGTGTGCATGAAGAAGATATTCCCAAGACAGCGTTCCGCACCCGTTATGGGCACTATGAGTTCACAGTCATGCCATTCGGTTTGACTAATGCTCCTGCTGTTTTCATGGACTTGATGTAACATTTGTGCTTGTAATCATTGTGAACAGTTCAATTATCAATAAAACAATGTTATTTGATTCCAATGTTTGTTTGGTTGTGTTTTACATTTTTCATGTTTTGACTTTTGTTCAATTTCAAACTCTACATCGCTTTCTGGAGAATTATACGCAAACTGGTGTGTAAACGTACTCAGTTTAATGCGACAAATACTCCGGAACATCAACATATACTCAACATACCTTAAATAACCTTTACATAACTTAGAAATAAGTTTTGAAGGCTTTGGTATGGCAAAAACAAGTTAATTCGCTTATAGGGACTAAACTTGACAAACTGCGAAAGTATGCCAATTTGAACTGTAACGAACATTCCGGAACATGTCCATAAGTTAAACATACCATAAATATCCTTTACATAGCTTATAAATAGGCTTTGAGGGGTTTGGTATGCCAAAATAAACTTTTGGATCATTCAGGGACTAAAAGTGTCAAAAAGTGCACAAGTTTGCACTTTCGCACATAACTTACGTTCTGAATAAATCCGGACATCCAAAAATTGATGTAAGCATCCTTATATTATGCCTTAGTGTTTGGCATGAGAAAAATCCATTCGTCGCGTCATTTGGATCGTCTTTCGCGCTTATGCGCATTCCGTCGTAATTAAGCGAACATCGCGATCGTACGGCCAAACGAACCAACATCCCACATATTTTTGAGCATGTTTCATGTCCACAATGTTTAGGCATCATTTTAGGGCCTTAAAGTTGGCTTTATGGGCCTTAGAAGTGTCGGAAATGGCTTAAATACATAACAGCGACTAAAACTGTAATTGCTGAAAGTTTGTGCGGATCAGACAGGGCCAGGCGGCCCGCCTGAGCCTTGTGTGAATCCTGACGCGGGCCGCGTGGGACATGCAGATCAGATAAGATCAATTAGTCAGCAAATCTCAGCTGATTAAACCACAACCACATGATTTCACTTGCCCTTTCAGCTCACTAAGGGTCATTTTCAGTAACCACAACTTTTCGACAAGTGTACGCACGAGATTCGATCACGTTTTTCAAGAAACGATCCTAACGGTTCGGGAAATACTATAAATACCCCACCCCCATTCTTGTTAAAACCCACAAAAATCTGATCTAAGCTCTAAGTTGGAACCTTTGTTTCATACCTGAGCTATTTTGATCTAGATTAGCATTCGGGGACCCTTCGTAAGTGTTCTTTCGTTCTTTTATTCGCTTTTCGAGTCTAAAAGTCATCGTTTTGTTGACTTTCTGCATTGACCAGCCTATGGTCAACACGAAGTTCATTAGAACTTCATAACGTGAGCGTGATCACGATGGTTATAGTCCGTAGTGACTATACCTACTAATTACCACGTTATCTAGGCTCAGTGACGAGTCGTAGTTTCGGCCAAAATGCGCATTCTTGCGTATTTTGTAACCAAACTACTCGTGAGCATCAAAGCCGTTTGTTTTGATGCCAAACCTGTTTTCTAAACTTAGTTAAGCATGTTCTAACATGCTTAGCTCGTCACTTTTAGTATAGTGCTTATATAGGGTCGTAAGGTAAGCGATCTAAACCATCGCATATACTTTCGAACCCGACCCATTTTGTCGATCATTAGGATCCGACCAAACACACTAGGTGACCATAGCTGTAACCTTCCGAGGTTATACCTTATGGTCACGATGTTAGGCGTTCCAAACGCGTTCTACGCGAACGACGCGTTAAGGTGGCATAAGCTACCTAAACGGGTCGTAATGGGCCGTAAGCACTTAGGTTAGGTTTCATTTTAGTATGTAGGCTTTGTTAAACCATATTTCACGAGTCTTCATACTCGTTTGGTTTACGAACCCGCATACTATCCGATCCTTCCGATTTTGGTCCGGTATATTAACATAGCTACCTATTAGGTGTCGTTTGATATTCCGTGATCTCTAGCATTATTTAGTTATTATACAAGAACTTCAAAGCAATCTCAGTTGAGTACATTGAACCCCACATTTACTGTTTTCCAAACTGTTTTGGGGTGAAACACATGTGCCTACTTGTTACTTTCATGCTTTCCATGTTTTCACATCATATACCTGCTATGTTCGTTAGTACATTATAGTACATGATTTCATTACACTTCATGCTATGTATGCCCGTTGTGTGCGTACTTAGTACATTGTTTTACATTACATTTCATGCTATGTATGCCCGTTGTGTGAGTACTTAGTACATTGTTTCACATTGCATTTCATGCTATTTATGCCCATTGTGTGCATACTTAGTACAATTGTTTACATCACATGCCTTCATTTTGGTATGACATTTGGTTTGTTTAACATGGAACAATACGTTCATTAACATTAGCTACGCTGTTCGTTAGTAGGTAGTGGTACCATAGGAATTGACAACTCCCGTTCCTGAAATCCTGGGTTTGTTTGGATTGGAAGGAATGACCGAATTCGATATACATAACTTAGATAAACCTTTAATTTGTTTAAGGGTTTATCGCCACAGTCTCAAGGCTTGGATGTATGCATATTTCACAATACCGCATAAATGTTTATATCAGTAGAGCATGCATTGTTCCACAAAACATAACGTTGATTTAAACCATGTTTTACTTCAACACCTCGTTTTGTGCATTTTTCATATGGTTGAGTTGATACATCTCGCTTACCATACAAGATATATTTTGGGTGCACATTACATTATCCACATTAAACATAAACTTTTTGACATTGATATACATACATGGTGGATTACATTGAACATAGACATTTCGACATGGTTTACACAATAACACTTGACAATTGATTTATACATGAACAATTTACATGGTGGATTGGTTTGGGTAAATGGTTAGAGTAACGTGGCGTATGTAATATGATACAAACATGGTGGATACGCCGCTGGTACTTCCTATATATAAATGCTTGTATAATATTACATATCGTAGCGTTATCTAAGTCATTTCAGTTTAGACACATTACATTTTACACAAATAACATACTCTTCACAAGACATTATTTTTACAAACAACTTATCTTATTCAACTCATTTTACTTGGTTACTCGTTTAACCTTACACTTATCTATACATATCATCTGATATTATCGTTTTTCAAATAGTTTACAAAGCAAGACAAATTACAAGGTTCATGACTGACTGTTATTAAACATTTCTTTAAACTCAAGTCATGAATCCCATTTTCACAAAACCTATGTAACTCACAAGCATTTTTATGCTGACGTACCTACTTTCACATGTGTTTTCAGGAGCTGTTCCATAAGATGATGATCATGATACTAGGGCGGACCTGTGCCTTAGAGCCTAAAAATGAAGATAGACTAGTTTAATTATGTTATGAACTTTGTATTTCCTGTTTTGAAACGATGTAACACTCGTGTTTAATAAATAAAATGAAACTTTAAATTCCATGGTTATGAAACAATTTAATTCTGTCCACAACACTCCCCGGCGTTTCCGCCGTGGTTGCAAGTTACACGCGGCCGGGGTGTGATAGAAGAGTTGGTATCAGAGCCAATGGTTATAGGGAATTAGGTTATTAGTAATGCTTTGACCTAGACTATAACTTTCTAGGACCCTAACACAAGTTATCTTGTGTTTAGATTTTAAAACATGCACTTCACCTATCCTTAGGTGATAACCACAACGAGAACTTCGGTTCCGAATCCGCTTTGAGAATTAATCGTCTGTTCGAGGATGATTGATTACTAGGTTTTGAACCCTCTGTTATATGGCTTTGAACCCTTTTGAATTTTCAAAAGTCTCGTCGAAGTTTTGGGCTTTAATAGTGTGAACACGTGCGAACTGGAAGAGTGAATGCCTGTACCCTGAGTTTTCTGTCTAAGGCTAGAGTGTTCGTACAAATCCACATAATCGGACCAGTCACTCTTACCTGGGAACTCTTGGGGTGAGTCTTCACTTATAGGCGAACATGTCTTCGCGATACATTATTTGACCCACTTACTTTGACTAGACATTTCATGTCGCTTGTTTGCTTTGCGATGCGTAACCACCATCTTTGCTTTTGTTGATTCTGTTTCATCTCATTCTCTTCATCCAGTCATCTCACTCGTTTCCTTTCATGTTTTTCCTCTTTTAGAATGCCTCCTCGACGCGAACACCAGATAGCAACTGCCGAGCTGGCAGAAATTATTGCACAGCAGATGGCTGCTCAATTCCCAAATCTCTTTGCTCAATGGAACCAAGCCAACAACAATGGTACATGCAATTTGAAGAACTTTAACTCGGCTAAACCACTCAAGTTTAGTGGTTCTGAGGGAGCAACTGGGCTTCTTCAGTGGTTCGAAAGCATCGAGAATACTTTTTGCCACGTGCAGTGTCCGGATAATCGCAAGGTCGAGTTTTCTTCGAGCGTGTTTCAGAAGAGGGCTCTTACATGGTGAAATGGGGTAATGAGAGACAGTGGTGCAAATGTTGCTCTAGCACAGACATGGGCTGAACTGAGAGCTCTTATGATGAGGTAGTTTTGTCCTCGTCATGAACAACGAGCGTTGGAGAAGGAGTTTGATGATTTGAAGCAAGATAGTGGCGAGCACTGGGCATATACTGATAGGTTTGAGGAGTTGAGTCTACTTTGCCCGACTATGGTCGCCCCACTCGACAAGGCTATCGAAAGGTACATCGACGGCCTTCCTGACTCGGAACAAGACATTATCACTGGTAGCAACCCTACCACACTCCGTCAGGCAATCGAGTTATCAGCAACACTGACTGAGTCGCAGATTCGGAAGAATAAATTACACAGGAAGGGTGACAAGGGCAAGAAACAGTCGTCTGACAAGGAAGATAGCAAGAATGGTCAAGACAAGAAGGGAAAGGATTCTGGTTCCTCAAGGGGGTCAAGGAAGCGTAAGGCTTCCCAAAATTTTGCTGTCACTGCCCAAGCTAACCAGGCAGCTCCCAACCAACCCGCACAACCTCCAGCAAAAAAGCCCTATTCAGGAAGTGCACCTTTGTGCAATCGATGCAACAGTCACCATCAGCCACAACATTAGTGCCGTTTCTGTACTACCTGTGGGAAGTCAGGTCATCTTGCCGATGTTTGTCGGTTTGCTCAAAATCGCGCAGTTCAGAACCCTGCTCAACAAGTTGCTCAGCAACAGGGTCAGGCTGCACGACCAAACTACCTACCAGGTGCTTGTTATAACTGTGGGGATCTGACCCACTACAGAAACCGATGCCCAAGGCTAGCAAACCAGAACCAGAATCAGAATCAGGCTCAGGCTCGAGGGCGAGTCTTCAACATGAATGCTCAAGAGGCACAAGCAGACAATGAAGTGGTGAACGGTACGTTCTTTATTAAGAATCAGCCTGCATCTGTTCTTTTTGATTCAGGAGCCGACAAGAGTTTTGTGTCATTGTCTTTTGAGCCAATGCTTCTCGTGTCTAGAACGAAACTAGGTAAACCTTTGACAGTAGAGGTTGCTAATGGTGAACCCATTGTTCTTGATTCTGTTCTCCGTAACTGCCAGTTGAACCTTAACGACCATATTTTTCCTATTGACCTCACGCCAATGCAACTTGGAAGCTTCGACGTTATTGTGGGTATGGATTGGTTAGCCAAGTATCGCGCAGAGATAGTTTGTTCTGAGAAGATTGTTCGTGTGCCGTTGTCGACAGGCGAGACCCTACAGGTTCGTGGTGAGAAGCCTGACGGTGGTCTCAAACTCATGTCTTGTTTTAAAGCACGGAAGTATCTACGGAAGAACTATGTGGCTTTCTTAGCACATGTTACAGCAGATAAAGGCAAAGGTAAGTCTATTTCAGATATTCCTTTCTTTCGGGATTATTCTGAAGTTTTCCCTGAAGAGTTACCTGGTCTACCTCCAGCATGCCAAGTCGAGTTCCGTATTGATCTCGTACCTGGTGCAAATCCCATTGCCAGAGCTCCATACCGTCTTGCACCGTCTGAGATGCAAGAGTTATCTAAGCAGCTTCAGGAGCTCTCTGACAAAGGTTTTATCCGTCCTAGCTTTTCACCTTGGGGTGCTCCCGTTCTCTTTGTCAAGAAGAAGGATGGATCTTTTAGGATGTGTATCGATTATCGTGAGCTTAACAAGCTTACCATCAAGAATCGATATCCCCGACCTCGCATTGATGATCTCTTTGATCAATTGCAAGGCGCTTCTTATTTTTCAAAGAGAGATCTGCGATTTGGATATCATCAACTCCGCGTACATGAAGAAGATATTCCCAAGACAGCGTTCCGCACTCGCTATGGACATTGTGAGTTCACAGTCATGCCATTTGGTTTGACTAATGCTCCTGCTGTTTTCATGGACTTGATGAATAGGGTCTGCAAGCCTTATTTGGATAAGTTCCTCATCGTTTTCATTGATGACATCTTGATATATTCTAAGACGTGAGCTGATCATGAGCAACACCTTCTTCTTACTTTAGAACTCCTAAAGAAAGAGCAACTTTTCGCCAAATTCTCAAAGTGTGAATTCTGGCTTAAAGAAGTTCAATTCTTAGGACATATTGTCAACGAACAAGGTATTCATGTAGATCCCTCCAAGATCAGTGCGATTAAGGATTGGGATACGCCTACTACTCCTACTGAAGTTCGTTCTTTTCTTGGTCTGCGTCCTGATGCAAAGGAACAAATTCATAGCATACGCATCAAGGCAGTTGTAGATTCATGACAAGAACTACACCACTCATGATCTTGAGTTGGGTGCAGTTGTCTTCGCTCTTAAGATTTGGAGACACTATTTATACGGTACAAAATGTGTGGTTTTCACGGACCACAAAAGTCTTCAGCATATCTTCAATTAGAAAGAACTCAACATGAGGCAACGACGTTGGGTTGAACTTCTAAATGACTATGACTGCGAAATTCGCTACCATCCGGGTAAGAAAAATGTCGTAGCCGATGCATTGAGTCGTAAGGAATGTACTAAGCTTCATTGTGTTCGTGTCCAATCTGTTATTCAAGCTCAATCCGATATCCAAGCACGTATTTCTCAGGCTCAACAATCTTGTGTTTCACAAGGTTTGATGGATAAGGAATTTCCCTATCACATAACACCTGATCTGGAACTGAAGGACAATGGATCGTATTACTTCATGGACCGTTTGTGGGTCCCAAGCCAGGATAACCTCCGCACCTTGCTTATGGATGAAGCCCATAAGTCTCGTTATTCTATTCATCCTGGCTCAGATAAGATGTATAAGGATCTTCGTATTCAGTATTGGTGGCCTGGTATGAAGAAAGACATCGCCTTATATGTATCAAAATGCCTTACTTGTCTTAAGGTTAATGCTGAACATCAGTGTCCTTCTGGATTATTGGAGCAACCAGAGATCCCAGTTTGGAAATGGGAAAACATTACTATGGATCTCATTACTAAACTCCCGTGCACAAAGAAAGGTCACGATGCCATCTGGGTAGTTGTTGACCGTCTTACTAAGTCAGCACATTTCTTGCCAATCCGTGAGGATTTTTCGGCTGACAAACTTGCTAAAATCTATGTGGATGAAATTGTAGCTCGACATGGTGTTCCTTTGAACATCATTTCTGATAGAGATGCTCATTTCACTTCTCATTTTTGGAGAACCATGCAATCTGCTATGGGGACCCAACTTAATCTGAGCACAGCTTACCATCCGCAAACGGATGGTCAGTCTGAAAGAACAACCCAGACACTAGAGGATATGCTTAGAGCTTGTGTGATCGATTTTGGTGGTAGCTGGGATTCACATCTTCCGTTAATTGAATTCTCCTACAACAACAGTTATCACTCCAGCATCAACATGGCTCCTTTCGAGGCTCTCTATGGTCGAAAATGTCGTTCACCAGTCTGCTGGAATGAGATCGGCGAGGCTCAGCTTACTGGACCTGCCCTCATTTTAGAGACAACAGATAAGGTTAAGAAAGTTCGTGATAACCTTCAGACAGCTAGAAGCCGTCAAAAGAGTTACGCGGACCTAAAACGCAAGCCCTTGGATTTTCAAGTCGGTGATCGTGTATTACTTAAGGTCTCACCTTGGAAAGGTGTGATCAGATTTGGAAAGAAAGGAAAACTTGCACCTAGATACGTTGGACCATTCAAAATCGTCGAAAGAATCGGTAAGGTAGCCTACAGACTTGAGTTACCTCCTGAACTTGGAAATGTTCATCCAACCTTTCACATGTCCAATCTCAAGAGGTGTTTAGCTGATGAGAACCTCCACATACCGCTTGACGAAATTCGTGTTGATAAAACACTGAAATTTGTTGAGAAACCGGTGGAAATTATGGAACGTGAAGTCAACTGGCTTAAACGCAAGCGCATTCCTTTGATCAAGGTTCGCTGGGAATCTAAACGTGGACCCGAGTTTACTTGGGAACGCGAAGATCAAATGAAGGCAAAATATCCGCATCTTTTTCCACGAGTTTCCTCTAAATAAAAATTTCGGGACGAAATTTCTACAAGTAGGGGAGACTGTAATATTTGTGCTTGAAATCATTGTGAACAGTTCAGTTATCAATAAAACAAAGTTATTTGATCCCAATGTTTGTTTGGTTATGTTTTACATTTTTTATATTTTGACTTTTGTTCGATTTTAAACTCTACATCGCTTTCTGGAGAATTATACGCAAACTGGTGCGTAAACGTACTTAGTTTAATGCGACAAATACCCCGGAACATCAACATATACTTAACATACCTTAAATAACCTTTACATAACTTAGAAATAAGTTTTGAAGGCTTTGGTATGGCAAAAACAAGTTAATTCGCCTACGGGGACTAAATCCGTCAAACTGCGAAAGTATGACGATTTGAACTAAAACAGACATTCTGGAACATGTCCATAAGTTAAACATACCATAAATATCCTTTACATAGCTTAGAAATAGGCTTTGAGGGGTTCGGTATGCTAAAATAAACTTTTGAATCATTCAGGGACTAAAAGTGTCAAAAAGTGCATAAGTTTGCACTTTCGTGCATAACTTACATTCTGAATACATCCGGACATCCAAAAAATTATGTAAGCATCTTAATATTATGCCTTAGTGTTTGGCAAGAGAAAAATCCATTCGTCGCGTCATTTGGATCGTTTTTCGCGCTTATGCGCATTCCGTCGTAATTAAGCGAACATCGCGATTGTACGGCCAAACGAACCAACATCCGGCATATTTTTTAGCATGTTTCATGTCCACAATGTTTAAGCATCATTTTAGGGTCTTAAAGATGGCTTAACGGGCCTTAAACATGTCGGAAATAGCCTTAAACCACAACAGGGACCTAAACTGTCATTTCTGAAAGTTGGTTGCAGATCAGAACACCCAGGCGGCCCGCGTAAGCCCAGGGTGATCTTTTACGCGGCCCGCGTCAGCCTCCCAGACCAGATTCAATGTTTTTAAACAACTTGTAACAGCCTTTCAATCACCCAAAGGGCAATGCCACTTGTCAAATTCTTGTGGTGGGGGCAAAATAAGCTACCACAACATTGCGACAAGTGTACGGGTGAGATCAAGGCACGATATTCAAGAAACGATCCTAACGGTCTTGCATATCCTATAAATACCCCCCCCCCAACCCATTTTTGTTTTAAACCCACAAATCTGATCTAAAAGCTCTAAGTTGAGGCCATTGCTTCATACCTAAGCTCCTGGATCAAGATTAGCTTTCGGGGACCCTTCGTAAGTGTTCTTTCGTTCTTTTATTGCTTTCTAGTCCTAAAGTCAAACTATGTTTGACTTTCTGCGTTGACCAGCTTATGGTCCACATGAAGTTCGTTTGAACTTCATAACGTGAGCGTGATCACGATGGTTATAGTCCCTAGTGACTACACCTACTGATTACCACGTTATCTAGGCTCAGTGACGAGTCGTAGTTTCGGCCAACATGCGCATTCTTGCATATTTTGTAACCAAACTACTCATAGGTATCAAAACCGTTTGTTTTGATACCATACCTGTTTTCTAAACTTAGTTAAGCATGTTCTAACATGCTTAGCTCGTCACTTTTAGTTTAGTGCTTATATAGGGTCGTAAGGTAAGCGATCTAAACAATCGCTTATACTTTCGAACCCAACCCACTTGGTCGATCATTAGGATCCGATCAAACACATTAGGGGACCATAGTATATAGGGAATAACCTTTCGAGGTTATACCATATGGTCGCTTCGTTTAAGTAGTTGTGTGATAGGTAATTTATATGCCTTAGGTAAATTACCAAAATGCCCTTTCTACGCCAAAATTCATTTTAAGCATATGTAACATAACTTTTGGTATCTAAACTGATTTGGCAATAATATTAGACATGTTAAGGCATATTTTACTTAACATAGGGCTAGTTAGGCGTTCCAAACTCATTTTACGCGAACGACGCGTTAAAGTAGCATAAGCTACCTAAACGGGTCGTAATGGGTCGTAAGCACTTAGGTTAGGTTTCATTTTAGTATGTACGATTTGTTAAACCGTATTACACGAGTCTCCATACTCGTTTGGTTTACGAACCCTCATTCTATCCACTCCTCCGATTTAGGTCCGGTATATTAACATAGTTACCTATATTAGGTGCCGTTTGATATCCGTGATCTCTAGCATTGTTTGGTTGTTACACAAGGACTTCTAAGCAATCTCAAGTGAGTACATTGAACCCCATCTTTTAAATGTTTTCAAGGTGTTTATGTGAGTACATAGACCCCTCTTTTACTGTTTTCCAAACTGTTTTGGGGTGAAACACATGTGCCTACTTGCTACTTTCATGCTTTTCATGCTTTCATATCATATGCTAGTTATGTTCAATAGTACACTTATAGTACATGATTTACTTGTTTTATGCTATGTATGCCCATTTTGTGCGTACTTAGTACATTGTTTTACATTACATTTTATGCTATGTATGCCCATTGTGTGTGTACTTAGTACATCATTTTACATTACATTTTATGCTATGTATGCCCATTGTGTGCGTACTTAGTACATCATTTTACATTACATTTTATGCTATGTATGCCCATTGTGTGCGTACTTAGTACATCATTTTACGTTACATTTTATGCTATGTATGCCCATTGTGTGCGTACTTAGTACATCATTTTACATTACATTTTATGCTATGTATGCCCATTGTGTGCATACTTAGTACATTTATTCATCACATGCCTACATTTTGGTATGACATTTGGTTTGTTTAAATTAAACAATGTACATTCATTAACACCGATCATGCCGCTCGTTAGCAGGTAGTGGTACCATTGGACTTGACAACTCCCATTCCTGAAATCTTGGGTTTGTTTGGATTGGAAGGAATGACCGAATTCGATAAACATAATACATATAGACCTTTAATTTGTTTAAAGGTCTATCACCATAGTCACAAAGGCTTGAATGTATGCATTTTTCACAACACCGCATAGATGTTTGTATCAGTATAGCATGCATTTGTTCCACAAAACATAACTTTGACTTAAACTATGTTTAATTCAATACCCTATTTTTGTGCATATTACCTATGGCCTAGTTGATATATTTCACATGCCATACATGATATTTTGGATACACATTATATGATTTACATTAAACATAAACATTTTGACATTTGATATACACATTTGGTGATTTACATTAGACATGGACATTTTGATATGGTTTACACAATAACACTTGACAATCGATTTATACATGAACAAATTTACATTGGTGGTTGGTTTGGGTAAATGATTTGAGTAACGAGGCATGTGTAATATGATACAAACATGGTGGATACGCTGCTGGTACTTCCTATATATAAGTGTTTGTATGGTATTACATATCGTAGCGTTATTTGAATCATTTCAAATTAGACATGTAACATTTTATACAAATAACATACTTTTCACAAGACATTGTTTTACAAACAACTTATCTTATACAACTCATTTTACTTGGTTATTCGTTTAACCTTACATTTATCTATACATATCATCTGATTTTATCATTTTTCAAATGATTTACAAGACAAATCAAATTACAAGGTTCATGACTAAACATTTTCACAAACATAAGTCATGAATTCTATTTTCACAAAACCTATGTAACTCACAGGCATTTTTATGCTGACCTGTGCCTTAGAGACATAAAACGAAGATAGACTTAGTTTAATTATGTTATAAACTCTTTATTTCCTGTTTAAAGACCATGTAACACGCTTGTTTGATAAATAAAATATAACTTTGTATGCCATGATTTTGAAACAATTAATTCTGTTACAACACTCCCCGACGTTTCCGCCACGCTTGGTTGTCCCACATGGTCGGGGTGTGACATTTAGCTCGTCACTTTTTAGATCTGTGCTTATATAGGGTCGTAAGGTAAGCGATCTAAACAAATCGCTTATACTTTCGAACCCGACCCGTTTGGTCGATCATTAGGATCCGACCAAACACATTAGGTGACCGTAGTTGTATAGGGAATAACCTTCCAAGGTTATATCTTATGGTCACGTCGTTTAAGTAGTTGTATGATATGTAGTTTATATGCCTTAGAAAAATTACCAAAATACCCTTTTAACGCATAAATTCATTTTAAGCATATGTAACCTAAATTTTGACATCTAAACTGATTAGGTAACTATATTAGACATGTTAAAGCATATTTTACTTGTCATAGGACTAGTTAAACGGTCCGAACGCGTTTTACGCGAACGACGCGTTAAAGTAGCATAAGCTACCTAAACGGGTCGTAATGGGTCGTAAGCATTGAGGTTAGGTTTCATTTTAGTATGTAGGCTTTGTTAAACCATATCATATGAGTTCCAATACTCATTTGGTTTACGAAACCTCATACTATCTGATCTCCCGATTTAGGTCCGGTTATTTATGTAGTTATCTATATAGGGTGCCGTTTGATTCCGTGGTCCCTCTAGCTTTGCTTGGTAGTTGTTCAAGACTTCTAAGCACCCTCAAGTGAGTACATAGTCCCCTCTTTTACTGTTTTTCAAACATTTTGGGGTGAAACACATGTGCCTACTTGTTACTTTCATGCTTTCCATGTTTTTCATATCATATACTTGTTATGTTCATTAGTACACTATTAGTACATGATTTCATTATGTTTTGCTATGTATGTTTACTTAGCATGCTAGCACATTGTTTTACATTACATCTTCTTTTGCTATGTATGTTCACTTAGCATGCTAGCACATTGTTTTACATTACATTTTGTGCTATGTTTGTTTACTTAACATGCTAGCGCATTATTTTACATTACATTTTATGCTACGTGTGTCCATTTAGTGCATACCTAGTACGTTGTTTTACATTGCATCTCTGTTGCATATGTTCTCGTAACATATGGACACATTGTTATACATCTCTACCTTGTATGTTCACTTAGCATACTAGGTACATTATTTTCATAAATCATGCTTACATTTGGTATAACATTTGGTTTGTTTAACGGAACTAAATTACATTCATTAACACCGATCATGCCGCTCGGTAGTAGGTAGTGGTACCATAGGACTTGACATCTCCCGTTCCTAAAACCCTAGGTTTGTTTGGGTGGAAGGAATGACCGAATCCGAAAACATTTTTTGATAACCTTCACTCTAAGGTTATCTTACTGTCTCAAGGCTTGGATGTAGGCGTTTAACATTACCGCATAAATGTTTGTATCAGTAACGCATGCCTTATTCTACAAAGCATAACTTTTGATTTATTCAAATACTTTGTTTTGTACATTTTTACATTTGGTTTAAGTAATCACATTTTACTTACCATGCATAACATTTGTTTACACATTACATGATTTACATTTGATGGTTTTCACATAAACATTTGACATTTGACTATACATAAACATTATACATTGGTGGTTTGTTTGGGGTAAGTGATTTAAGTAACGAGACGTTTGTAATATGATAAAAGCATGGTGGATACGCCGCTGGTACTTCCTATATATAAGTGTTTTTGTGGTATTACATATCATAGCTATTTAAATCATTTCAGTTTAGACATATTACACATACGACATATTTCACTTAAACTTTGTTTTACAAATGACTTAATTTATACAAACTCATTTTACTTGGTTAATTATTTAACCATACATTATTCTTTTATATATACATATCATCTGATTTTCACACCGCTTTTCAAATGACTTATAAAAGAAATCATTTTACAAGGATCATGACTAACTTTTCTTAAACATTTTTCTTTAAACTTATAAGTCATGAATCCTAAATCAATAAAACCTATGTATCTCACAGGCATTTTTATGCTGACGTACCTATTTTCACATGTGTTTCAGGATATGATGCATAGGATTGATCAAGATATACTTAGGTGGACTTGGGCCTTAGCAACATTAAAAGATGCAAGACTAGTTAATTATGTTATGTTTCTTTGTTGTCAGACATTGTAACTCTTTTAATCAATAAAGCAAAATTTCAAATTTCCCTGTGTCATGAAACAGTGATTCTGTTACAACACTCCCCGACGTTTCCGCCACGATTTGTTGTTTTACGTGGTCGGGGTGTGACAGAAGAGTTGGTATCAGAGCTCATGGTTATAGGGAATTAGGTTATTAGTAATGCTTTGACCTAGTCTATAACCTTCCTAGGACCCTAACGCGAGTTTACTTGCGTTTAGTCATAAAACAATACCGTCACCTACCCTTAGGCGACAACCACAACAAGAACATAAATTTCAGAATCGCTTTGAAAACCAATCATCTGTTCTAGGATGATTGATTACTAGGTTTTGAACCCTCTAAGTTTTCAAATCTCGTCAAAGTTTGGGTCTTTTGATGTGAACACATGCAAACTGGAAGAGTGAATGCCTGTACTCTGAGTTTTCTGTCTAAGGCTAGAGTGTTGGTACAAATCCGCAAAATCGGACTAGTCACTCTTACCTGGGAACTCTTGGGGTGAGTGTTCACTTATAGGCAAGCATGTCTTCAGTGATACATTAATATGACCCGTTTACTTTGATTTGTCACCATCTCATTTGTTTGCCTTAGGTAACAAACAAATGATCGCAATTCTTATGCATTGCCATTCTATTTTGTTTATCCGATAACATTTCACTTGTTTCTTCCTATGTCTTTCATCTTCTTCTAGAATGTCTCTTCATCTCAGCAACGGTCAAATGTCCGAGTAAACAGCCAAATTTGCCTAGCAAATAGGCGAAGTAATTCTGAAATCCGTGGATTTGGTATTGCCATGTCTCGTCTCAACAATGAAGCCACTCAAGAGTCACCGAAGGAAGCAGAAGTCAAGCCTGCACCAAAATCAAGAAAGTGTAAGGCTTCAAGGAAACCCGCAGCGGGTGCACCAAATCATGCGGGACCTAGCCAAGTGGCAACGCCACCAGCTGGGAAGCCGTACTTAGGAGCTGCCCCATGGTGCAAACGATACAACCGTCATCATTCAAACCTCATACCCTGCTTCAAATGTACCTACTGTGGACGGTGGGGACATTTGGTTAACATATGCCGCTTTGCTATCCAAAACAAAGCTGTTATCAACCTTGCTGCTGCTCAACCTCCTGCTAGGAAACCTTATGCCGGTACTGCACTGATATGCAACAAGTGTAATGCACCTCACCAAGCTTACCTGCAGTGTCGCCTGTGTGCATCATGTGGACGACTCGGTCACCTGGCAAATGCTTGTCAATTCAACCCAATCCAAGGTGGTCCAAACCAACCCCAGGTCAACCCTGCTCCAGCTCGTTTACCATCCGGTACTTGGTATAACTACGGCGAGACGAGCTATTTCAGGAACAAGTGAACAAAGATTGTCAATGCAAATCTGACCCACGGATGAGCATTTGGCTGAGTAGAAGATGTTGTTGTTTTAATCTTATGCTTTTGTTCTTTGTTTTACTTGTAATGTGAAACAATCAGTTTTCTTTATAAATAAATCGTTGATCACAAATTCTGATATACAAGTGTAGTTACAGGTGTGTATGGCATTTCCCTATAATACCTACATTAAGGAACTATGTTCCTTACAAACTACTCTTGTGAATTTCCCATTCTTGTGTGTAACATTTGTGCTTGAAATCGTTGTGAACAGTTCAGTTATCAATAAAACAATGTTATTTGATCCCAATGTTTGTTTGGTTATGTCTTACATTTTTCGTGTTTTGATTTTTGTTTGATTTTAAACTCTACATCGCTTTCTGGAGAATTATACGCAAACTGGTGCGTAAACGTACTCAGTTTAATGCGACAAATACTCCGGAACATCAACATATACTTAACATACCTTAAATAACCTTTACATAACTTAGAAATAAGTTTTGAAGGCTTTGGTATGACAAAAACAAGTTAATTCGCCTACAGGGACCAAATTTGACAAACTACGAAAGTATGCCAATTTGAACTGTAACGAACATTCCGGAACATGACCATAAGTTAAACACACCTTAAATATCCTTTATATAGCTTAGAAATAGGCTTTGAGTGGTTCGGTGTGCTAAAATAAACTTTTGGATCATTCATGGACTAAAAGTGTCAAAAAGTGCATAAGTTTGCACTTTCGCGCATAACTTACCTTCTGAATACATTCGGACATCCAAAAATTTATGTAAGCACTAAAATATTTTATTTTAGTGTTTGGCATAAGAAAAATCCATTCGTCACGCAATTTGGATCGTTTTTCGCGCTTATGCGCATTCCGTCGTAATTAACCGAACATCGCGGTCGTACGACTAAAGGAGCCAATATCCGGCAAATTTTTTAGCATGTTTCATGTCCACAATGTTTAGGCATCATTTTAGGGCCTTGAAAATGGCTTAACGAGCCTTAAACATGTCGGAAATGGCCTTAATACACAACGGGGACTGAAATGAAAACATTGGAAAGTGTTTGCCGAACAGGGGGACCTTAGCGTGACACCTAGCCCCCTTGGCGTCACGCGAGGCCCCTTCTGATCAGCAAAAGTCATTTTTTAGCTATTAACAGCCCTTAGAAACCTCCAAAGGGCAACGCCACGTGTCAAAACCCTATGGTGGGGGCAAAATAAGCCACCACAACTTTGCGACAAGTGTATGGATTTGATCAAGGCACGATATTCAAGGAACGATCCTAACGGTCTTGCTTTTCCTATAAATACCCCCCCCCATTTTGGTTAAAACCCACAAAATCTGATCTAAAGCTCTAAGTTGAGGCCTTTGCTTCATACCTGAGCTCCTGGATCGAGATTAGCTTTCGGGGACCCTTCGTAAGTGTTCTTTCGTTCTTTTATCGCTTTATAGTCCTAAAGTCAAACTATGTTTGACTTTCTGCTTTGACCAGGCTATGGTCAACATGAAGTTCGTTTGAAGTTCATAACGGGAGCATGATCACGATGGTTATAGTCCCTAGTGACTACACCTACTGATCACCACGTTATCTAGGCTCAGTGACGAGTCGTAGTTTCGGCCAAAATGTGCATTCTTGCGTATTTTGTAACCAAACTACTCATAGGTATCAAAACCATTTGTTTTGATACCAAACCTGTTTTCTAAACTTAGTTAAGCATGTTCTAACATGCTTAGCTCGTCACTTTTAGTTTAGTGCTTATATAGGGTCGTAAGGTAAGCGATCTAAACAATCGCTTATACTTTCGAACCCGACCCATTTGGTCGATCTTTAGGATCCGACCAAACACATTAGGTGACCATAGTATATAGGGAATAACCTTTCGAGGTTATACCTTATGGTCGCTTCGTTTAAGTAGTTGTGTGATAGGTAATTTATATGCCTTAGGTAAATTACCAAAATACCCTTTTTACGCCAAAATTCATTTTAAGCATATGTAACATAACTTTTGGTATCTAAACTGATTTGGCAATAATATTAGACATGTTAAGGCATATTTTACTTATCATAGGGCTAGTTAGGCGTTCCGAACGCGTTTTACGCGAACGACGCGTTAAAGTAGCATAAGCTACCTAAACGGGTCGTAATGGGTCGTAAGCACTTAGGTTAGGTTTCATTTTAGAATGTAGGCTTTGTTAAACCATATTACACGAGTCTCTATACTCGTTTGGTTTACGAACCCTCATTCTATCCAATCTTCCGATTTAGGTCCGGTATATTAACTACCTACTAGGTTTGATATTCCGTGATCTCTAGCATTGTGTGATTATTACACAAGGACTTCCAAGCAATCTCAGGTGAGTACATATACCCCTCTTTTACTGTTTTCTAAACATTTTGGGGTGAAACACATGTGCCTACTTGTTACTTTCGTGCTTCATATCATATGCTTGTTATGTTCAATAGTACATCTATAGTACACGATTTCATTACATTTTATGCTATGTATGCCCA
Organism: Helianthus annuus; assembly: GCF_002127325.2. Classification (NCBI taxonomy): domain Eukaryota; kingdom Viridiplantae; phylum Streptophyta; class Magnoliopsida; order Asterales; family Asteraceae; genus Helianthus; species Helianthus annuus. Next base: position 54,983,086 of record NC_035446.2, read on the forward strand.
TTGTGTGCGTACTTAGTACATCATTTTACATTACATTCTATGCTATGTATGCCCATTGTGTGCGTACTTAGTACATTGTTTTACATTACATTTAATGCTATGTATGCCCATTGTGTGCATACTTAGTACATTGTTTTACATTACATTCTATGCTATGTATGCCCATTGTGTGCGTACTTAGTACATTGTTTTACATTACATTTTATGCTATGTATGCCCATTGTGTGCGTACTTAGTACATTGTTTTACATTACATTTTATGCTATGTATGCCCATTGTGTGCGTACTTAGTATATTTATTCATCATATGCTTACATTTTGGTATGACATTTGGTTTGTTTAAATTATAAAATGTACATTCATTAACATTAGCTACGCCACTCGTTAGTAAGTAATGGTACCATAGGACTTGACAACTCCCATTCCTGAAATCTCGGGTTTTGTTTGGATTGGAAGGAATGACTGAATTCGATAAACATAATAACAAGATAGACCTTTAATTTCGTTTAGGGGTCTATCACCACAGTCACAAAGGCTTGAATGTATGCATTTTCACAATACCACATAGATGTTTGTATCAGTATAGCATGCATATATTACATAAAACATAACTTTGATTTAAACCATGTTTTACTTCAATATCTTGTTTTTGTGCATATTACATATGGTTTAGTTGATATATTTCACTTACCATACATAAACATTTTGACATTTACATACACATTACATGATTTACATTAAACATAAACAATTTGACTTTGATATACACATTTGGTGGTTTACATTAGACATGGACATTTTGATATGATTTACACAAAAACACTTGACAATTGATTTATACATGAACAATTCACCTTGGTGGTTGGTTTGGGAAAATGATTTGAGTAACGAGGCGTGTGTAATATGATACAAACATGGTGGATACGCCGCTGGTACTTCCTATATATAAGTGTTTGTATGGTATTACATATCGTAGCGTTATTTGAATCATTTCAATAATTAGACATATAACATTTTATACAAATAACATACTTTTCACAAGGCATTGTTTTACAAAACAACTTATCTTATACAAACTCATTTTACTTGGTTATTCATTTAACCATACATTATTCTCTTATTTATACATATCATCTGATCTTATTGCTTTTCAAATGATTTACAAGACAAAGCAAATTACAAGGTTCATGACTAAACATTTTCTTAAACATAAGTCATGAATTCTATTTTCACAAAACCTTTGTATCTCACAGGTATTTTTATGCTGACGTACCTATTTTCACATGTGTTTCAGGATATGATGCATAGGATTTATCAAGATACACTTAGGCGGACTTGGGCTTTAGTGACAATAAAAGATGCAAGACTAGTTATTTATGTTATGTTTCTTTGATTGTCAAGACATTGTAACTCTTTTATTTAATAAAACAATATTTCAATTTCCATGTGTTATGAAACAATGATTCTGTTACAACACTCCCCGACGTTTCCGCCACGTTTTGTTGTTTTACGTGGTCGGGATGTGACATTGTGTTTGCTCATGATTCCCTTGGAAAATTCTAAGTACTCGTTTCATTCTAAGAAACGAAGTACAGAAAATAAGTGACATTATGAGTAATCGTGCTTTTGCACATCTGTGCCTTTGAATCCTTGGTTAGATAACTAAGGGTATTTTCAAATCTCATACCCATTACATTCTGATTTTTTCAACATGCATAACATAAGTTTTCAAAACAACCTTCATGATTTCAAAAACATTTTATATATAGTCGAAAACATGTTTAATATAGTGTATTTTCTTAACATATCAAATGCATGATTTCAAAAACATTGTCTATGTTTTCAAAAACAACCTCCATGATTTCAAAAACAATGTCTATGCTTTCAAAAACAACCTCCATGATTTCAAAAACATTGTCTATGTTTTCAAAAACAACATTCATGATTTCAAAATGTTTCATATAGTTTGAAAACAATATTAACACAGCATAATTACTTATATCAAGTGCATGATTTCAAAAGCATCATTCATGTTTTCAAAAATCTTATACATAATTTCAAAATTCATCTTGCATGATTTTAAAAATATTTTTATAAATATACCTACCTAATACACCTACTTTATGATTTCAAAAGTATTATATATAAGGTTTCAAAAACATTGAACACATTTTTTAGAACCCCATGCATATTTTTCAAAAATATTTTCCTCATACATTGACTTAACCTTCAAATTCCACTTCATATGTCGCCTTGGTATATCTAGCACCTCAACTTCATAAGCATTTTACCTCATGTTTTGACTTAAGCACGTCTAGTGCAAGGTTTCGAAACGCCTCCCGCTTTTCAATTCCCAAAATTCATATGGGATCTTTTTATCTTTACAATTAGATCCTTGTGGATAATTATCATTCAAATCAGAGTCCTTAATTGGATTCCTTGTGTACCTTAATTTGAACATTTCGATTCCTTATAATCGAAATCAAATTTTCTTTTTAAAATCTTTCTATCTTTATAGTTAGATTCTTGGAAATATTTAAAGCACCAATCAAAATCCACGGATTGGATACCTGGTGTGCTTTAAATACATGTGCAGTTAGCAGAACAAATTAACAAAGTGATAACAAATTTAAGATCAAGTTAAACAATTTTGTGATTACATGACTATGTGTTATATACTTTCTTTTATGATTTGTGTTTTTGTGTATTCTGGATATTCATTATCCAAATCCTCGTAGAATCTTCCATATCTTCATATGAGGGATTTATTGTAGGATATTCAAAAGGTACAACCTTAAATCCTTAATGGGCTTCTATGTAAAAGTTAAGACCCTTGGATTATATAGTACCATTCCATAATTTAAAAGAGACCCCTTGAGTGGTCTTGTCAGAAAGATCGATTCAGAATCTGGTTAAGAATGACATGTGATGCTATAGCTGAACAGACTCCTTGGTAGTCCATTTAAATCATTTATTGATTTAATTAAAAGGGCCCTATGGTGGTCTAGTCACAATCGTCACAAGTTCGTTCATTGTTTTCTTCCCCTACACAATATAAGATACACTACGTGACTATGCAAGGAATTACGTAATTATGGATGCATACATAATTACGAAGTTCAGTGCACGGAAACCACGGTAAGACTTATTATGTGTAGGAACCGATAGTGGCAACCATAACAAAATGTGAACAATATAATAGAGGTACGGTGGACGCACCAATAACACTTTATATACTTGTATATAAGTATCCCCCTCACATTGCAAGCATGATGTTATTTAAAGTTACTAGAAGTTCAGGATTCTAACCAGTGTTTTTTGATCTTTTCAACTTCATGTTTCAAACTCTCACAAGTTTCCTCTAAAATAAATTTCGGGACGAAATTTCCTGAAGTAGGGGAGACTGTGACACCTGTGTCACTTCAACCATCAAACAAATACCAAACCAATGAAATATTGTATTTCATACTTGGGATTTGTATAAATATGTGTATCTTTTGCACATATCAATCCTTGTTCGATTTCGGGCTCTAAATCGCTTTCTGGAAGGTTATACACGCACTAATGTGTAAGTATAACCAGTTTAATGCAACAAACACTCCAGAATAGTGTCATAGGCTTAACATACCTTAAATAACCTGGACATAACTTAGAAATAAGTTTTGGAAGGTTTGGTGTGCCGAAATCAAGTTTATTCGCTTACAGGGACTAAATTCGACAAACTACGAAAGTTTGGTGATTTGAACTGTAACGGACCTTCCGGAACATGATCATAAGTTAAACATACCCTAAATATCCTTTACATAGCTTATAAATAGGCTTTGAGGGGTCCGGTATGCTAAAATAAACTTTATGCTCATTCAGGGACTAAAAGCGTCAAAAAGTGCATAAGTTTGCATTTTCGCGCATAACTTACGTTCAGAATAAATCCGGACATCCAAAAAATTTATGTAAGCATTAAAATATTTTGTTTTAGTGTTTGTCATGAGAAAAATCCATTCGTCGCGTAATTTGGATCGTTTTTCGCGTTCGTGCGCATTTCGTCGTAATTAAGCGAATATCGCGATCGTACGACCAAACGAACCGACATCCGGCCTATTTTTGAGCATGTTTCATATCCAATATGTTTAAGCTCAGGCTTAATATGATATGGAAATTCTTTACCCATCAAGTCTTGTGAAACACAAGTATGTTGAGCCTGAGAAATGCGAGTTTGAAAATCAGATTGAACCTGAACACAATGAAGCTTGACACATTCTTTACAACTCAATGCGTCAGCCACGACATTCGCCTTACCAGGATGGTAGCGAATTTCACAATCGTATTCGTTTAGAAGTTCAACCCAACGTCGTTACCTCATGTTTAGTTCTTTCTGATTGAAAATATGTTGGAGACTTTTATGGTCAGTAAACACTATACATTTTGTACCATACAGGTAGTGTCGCCAGATTTTGAGAGCAAAGACTACTGCACCTAACTCAAGATCATGAGTGGTGTAGTTCTTCTCGTGTACCTTCAACTGTCTCGATGCATAGGCTATGACTTTGTTTCTTTGCATGAGAACGCAACCAAGGCCTAAGTTAGATGCATCAAAATATACGACAAAGTCATCGTTGCCTTCAGGTAAAGAAAAGATAGGTGCATCACAGAGTTTCTGTTTCATGGTCTGAAAGGCTTCTTCCTGTTTGGATCCCCACTCAAAAGGTTTATTCTTTTGAGTTAATGCTGTGAGAGGAACCGCAATCTTGGAGAAGTTTGCAATAAAACGGTGGTAATAACCCGCAAGACCAAGAAATGAACGAACCTCAGTAGGAGTAGTAGGTGTATCCCAATCCTTAATCGCACTGATTTTGGTGGATCTACATGAATACCTTGTTTGTTAACGATGTGTCCCAAAAATTGAACTTCCTTAAGCCAAAATTCGCACTTGGAGAACTTGGCGAAAAGTTGTTCTTTCTTTAGGAGTTCCATACTAAGACGGAGATGTTGTTCATGATCGGCTCGTGTCTTAGAATAGATCAAAATGTCATCAATGAAAACAATAATGAACTTGTCCAAATAAGGCTTACAAACCCTATTCATCAAGTCCATGAAAACAGCAGGAGCGTTAGTTAAACCGAAGGGCATAACAGTAAACTCATAATGACCATATCTTGTGCGAAAAGTTGTCTCGGGGATATCTTCTTTGAGTACACGAAGCTGATGATACCCAGAACGTAGATCAATCTTGGAAAAACAAGTAGCACCCTGTAACTGATCAAAGAGATCATCAATGCGAGGTAGCGGATATTGATTCTTGATGGTGAGCTTGTTGAGCTCACGATAATCAATACACATCCTGAAAGAGCCATCTTTCTTCTTTACAAATAAAACGGGAGCGCCCCAAGGTGAAAAGCTCGAACAGATGAATCCTTTGTCAGAAATCTTCTGAAGTTGTTTAGACAACTCTTGCATCTCAGACGGTGCAAGACGATACGGATATTTAGCAATAGGATTAGCATCAGGTACAAGATCAATACGGAACTCAACTTGACGTGAAGGGGGTAAACCAGGTAATTCTTCAGGAAAAATCTCAGGATAATCCTGAACAACAGGGACGTCTTGGATAGTCTTACATTTGCCTTTCTCCTCTACAACATGTGCCAAGAAGGCCACATAGTTCTTTCGTAAGTATTTTTGGGCTTAGGTACACGTCATGAGTTTAAGACTACTAGCAGGTTTTTCACCACGAACCTCTAAGATCTCACTAGTCGTAAGCGGTATACAGACAATCTTTTCAAAATAAACCACCTCTGCATGGTATTTGGCTAACCAATCCATTCCTACTATAATATCAAACTATCCAAGTTGCATTGCGGTGAGGTCGATAGGAAAAAGATGGTTATTAAGGTTCAACTGGCAATTTCAAAGAACAGAATCAAGTACAACGGGTTCACCACTAGCTACTTCTACTGTCAAAGGCTTTCCTAGTTTTGTTCTAGTCATGGAAAGCAAAGGTTCAAAAGACAATGACACAAAACTCTTATCAGCACCCGAATTAAAAAGGACAGAAGAACGCTAATTGTTAACAAAGAACGTACCGTTCACCACCTCGTTGTCTACACGCGCCTCGTTAGCATTCATGTTGAAGACTCATCCACGAGCCTGCGCCTGATTTGCATTAGCCAACCTTGGACATTGGTTTCTGTAGTGGGTTAGATCCCCACTATTGTAGCAAGAACCAGGCGGGTAGTGAGGTGTGCAGCTTGTGCTGGTTGTTGTTGTGCAGGGTTTTGAGCTGCTTGATTCTGTGTAGGAGCAAAACAGCATGTCTTGGCAAGATAACCAGATTTCCCACAGTTGGTACAAATATGGCACTGAACATGCGGCTGATGGTGACTATTACATCTGGTACACAAAGGTGCATTACCGGCATATTGCTTCTTTGCAGGTGGTTGTGCAGGTTGGTTAGGAGCAGCTTGGTTTGCCTGTGCTGTAACTGCGAAATTCTTGGAAGCCTTGCGCTTCCTAGACTTCCTCGAAGACTCAGCTTTCTTACCCTTCTTTTTCTCGCTCTTGTTGGACTGTTTCTTGTCACCCTTTTCGTGGAGTTTACCTTTCCTGATCTGGGACTCAGTCAAGGTTGCATCCAACTCGATGGCCTGACGAACAGTGGTAGGGTTGCTACCAGTAACGATATCTTGCACAAGGTCAGGCAGACCATCGACATACCTTTCAATGGCTTTATCAAGCGGGATAACCATTGTGTGGCATAGTAAACTCAACTCCTCATATCTGTCGGTATAAGCACGGTGTTCACCACTCTCTTGTTTCAAATCATCAAACTCTCTTTCCAAAGCCCTGAGTTCATGACGAGGACATAATTCCCTCATCATTAGAGCCCTAAGCTCTGCCCAGGTTTGAGCTAAGGCAACGTCAGCACCACGATCTCTCATTACTCCATTCCCCTCTTTTGAAAAACACTGGAAGCAAACTCGACTTTACGATTATCAGGACACTGAACATGGCGAAAAGTACTCTCAATACTCTCAAACCACTGTAGGAGCCCAGTTGCTCCTTCAGAACCACTAAACTTGAGCGGTTTAGCTGAATTAAATTGTTTAAAGTTGCATGGAGCAGGTTCATTAACACTGTTGTTGTTGGCTTGGTTAATTTGAGCGATGAGATTTGGGAGTGCAGCAGCCATTTGCTGCGCTATTATAGCAGCCCGGTGTTAGGTTGTTGTGCGTCTCATCGAGGAGGCATTCTAAAAGAGGAAAACATGGGAGAAAACGAGTGAGATGATATGATGAAAGATTAGATGTCATTGGATAAAAATGAGATGTTACAAATATCGACAAAAAGCATGGATGGTGGTCATTCGTTCGTTACCACAAAACAAACAAACGACACACAGTGACTAATCAAAGTAAATGGGTCATAATAATATATCGCGAAGACAAGCTTTAGCCTATAAGTGGACACTCACCCCAAGAGTTCCCAGGTAAGAGTGACTGGTCTGATTATGTGGATTTATACGAACACTCTAGCCTAGACAGAAAACTCGAGGTACAGGCATCCACCCTTCCAGATTGCACGTGTTCACATTATCTAGACCCAAACTTTGACGAGATTTTGAAAACTTGGATGGCACAAGGCCAAAAGAATAATTCAAGAATGGATGATTGATTTTCAAAATCGTTTTGGAAATTTGTGTTCTTGTTTTGGTAATCACCTAAAGATAGGTGATGTTTATGTTTTAAGATCTAAACACAAGATAACTTGTGTTGGGGTCCTAGAAAGGTTATAGTCTAGGTCAAAGCATTACTAATTACCTAATTCCCTATAACCATGAGCTCTAATACCAATTCTTTAGTCACACCACGACCGCGTAAAACAACAAACCGCAGCGGAAACATCGGGGAGTGGAGCGACAGAATTATTGTTTCACAACCATGGCATTTAAAGTTTAGTTTTATTTATTAACTTGATTACATTATCTTGGAAATTAAGGAAAACACAACATAAGTTAAACTATTCTTGCTTCTTTTAAGTCACTAAGGCCCGAGTCCGCCTAAGTGTGTCACGATCATTATCATGCATTAGCTCCTGAAACACATGTGAAAATAGGTACGTCAGCATAAAAGTGCCTGTGAGATACATAGGTTTTGTTAATACAGGATTCATGACTTGTAAGTTAAAAGAAATGTTTAAAAAAAAAAGTAGTCATGAACCTTATAAAAATGTTTTCTTTTATAAATCATACGAAAATCGATAAGAAAATCAGATGATAATAAAAGAAAGTTGTATGGTTAAGTGAATAACCAAGTAAAAATGACTTTGTATAAAACATGTTACTTGTAAAACAATATCTTATCTTGTCTTGTCTTTGTATAAAATGTTTCATGTCTTTGTCTTTGTCAAAGTGGTTTAGATAACGCTACGATATGTAATATCATAAAAGCACTTATATATAGGAAGTATCAGCACTGTATCCACCATGCTTTTATCATATTACATACGCCTCGTTATTTAAATCACTTACCAATAACCAACCAAAATGTCTTGTTTAACTAATGTCAAATGTTCATTTATAACAATGTTTAATGTCGCGATGTCATGTGTAAATCATGTCTTGTATAGCAAATGTCAAGTAACAACAATGTCTTGTATGGTGAATAAAAAGTATTTACTGAAACCACATATATATGTCAATGTATAATCAAATGTCTTGTGAAATCAAATGTCATGCACAAAACAATGTCTTTGAATAAACCATAGTTTAGATCAAAAGTTATGTTTTGCAAAATCAATGCTTTATTGATACAAACATCTATGTAGTAATGTTTATCGCATACATTCAAGCCTTGAGACTGTCGGATAAACTCTTAACAAGTTAAAGGTTTATCAATTATGTATATCGGATTCTGTCATTCCTTACTTCCAAACAAACCCAGGAAGCTAGGAACAGGATTTGTCAAGTCCTATGGTACCACTACATACTACCAAGCGGCGTGATCAATGTTAATGAACGTATTTTTGTCCCGTTAAACATACCAAATGTAAGCATGTCATGTAAAAACCATGTGCCCATATGCTGAGTAAACATATGCAGCAGAAATGTTATGTAAATCAATGTGCCTATATGTTGAGTAAATGTGATACCCCAGGAAAACGCACAACATGAGTAGCTTCTCCGGCAACGATGTGCTAAATTTTGGGACGAAATTTCTTTCAACTTAGGGATGATGTCGCAAACCGTAGCTTCAAGGTAAAAACCGTTTGTTTCGCTTTTATAAATCAAATCCTATATTTATTTTATTTGATAAATTAATTATGTTCCTACTGAATTATATTTTATCCATGTCGCGTTGAACTGACTCGAACTGTTTGAACCATAGCCATGTCTCGCTAGTCGACCCAACCTACTCGCGCAACCCGAAACCTTTGAGGGTCAAAACATAGTGTGGATATTATACACGACATTGCTAATTCATTGTACATATATATATTTTTGGTTTAGTATAATAAAAAAATTATTATAATTTGGTATTTGTGTAGAAAAAAAAACAATAGTAATAATATATGATAATAGTAATAATACATAAGTGCAAAGGGTTGAAATCAAGGTTTTGGTTTTGTGGAAACCTTCACGTAACCCAATCCCAGCCTACCTTACCCCATATCTCGGCCCACACACAGAAATTTCCACCGCCTCATATTGTTCAGCCATTAAGTTACGTGGATACGTATATATATTCACATAATGGTCACCCTCACGCAAAACACACAAACCCTACGGCAGAACAAGACCCACCCCTCTCACCGTCGCAACTCTTCCCCTCTCACTCGAAATCCTACAACGAACCAGCCACCACCATCTTCTTCTCCGGCGAGTTCAGCCTCCGCCGAACACCGGTAAGATCCTATATCTCCCACTCGCCCGTAATTCTAGTTAAAAGACTCATCACGGTTTCGGTTTGAGTCGTAGTTCATGTTCACATAATGCCATGGTTAACTGTTCATGTGTGTGTGTGTGGAGCTATATGTATATGTTTGTATATAAACAACAATGGATTTGAAAGTTGAGAAACTACGTGTATGGGATACCATGCTTATATGTATATATTCATGCAAACATGTTTAGTGAGTGTAAATATGTGTGTATGTGTAAATATGTAATCCTAATATGAACGGGCATCGTTACGACTAATCGGCTGTAGATTTCATGAAGGCGTGTAGGTTGAATGTGATATGTATGAACTTGTCGATCTAAGGATATGTATGAATATGATAGTCTGAACGTGATATATGAACTTGTTGATCTGATTATAGATGTAACAAAGCCGTAGGTGTGTAGACAAGAAACGGATTAACGGCGCCGAGCACATATGAACGAATTATGCATGTTTGTGTGTCTATAATTGAGTGTTTTTCATGCAATTATTAATAGCCATACATGTACAGCGATACATGGAAATTCCGGTTCGATTTCGTGTTTTTGGTATGAGTATGTGGTGATATGTGTGTGTCGAGATGGTTAGTATATGTTTAGAAGTTAACAGTTAATATGTTGATATCATTATGTGCTTATGTATGTATGATCACATGTAAATATGGAGGCTAGTTAACTGCTAATATGTATGAAAGTATAAGGGTCTGCTAATATGTATGAAAGTATAAGGGTATGATTGGGTAAACCGAGTGTATGTGTAGATGTAGTATGAGAACCGTACATGTATAGTAGTACACAACATTAAATGTGTAAGATGGACGAGCCATGCATATGTTGCGTAGATGAACCGCAGGTGTGGTTGTGTGTATATGAAAATGGTTAAATGCGAACTAAGTTTAATGTTATAAGTAAATCGAGTATGAATGCTTTCTTTGAAACCGAAAGGATATATGCAAAATCCGGGGAACTGTATGCACTTTGGCTATACAGTGAGCTCTATTGAATCTATTTAAGTGTAATGTGATACAGTTAAATAGAAGTAATAGTCGATTAGGATATTATAATCCACTAGTCGATGAAATTCAATTTCAAGTTTTGCATTCCTGATTATCTTTGCAATTTGATGATGACTTGTAGGTGATTGAATGGTAAACTTACTTAAAATTCATTGCATGTAAATTGATTAATAAAATAATATTATGGAAGTATTCATTGTGAATCATGTGTGATCCCTCTTAGACACTAAGTTACACGTGACACTAAAAAAAATTGTGCCATTAAAATGCAAGGATTTTCTATCATTATGTCTCTGTGTTTATTATTATTATTTGTGCAAGCATGTTGATATGAATATGTGAAACATGAGTATGCATGAAACCTACCCATAGTTCGGTATAGAATGATGTGTATGATAATATATGAGTGAAGCATGAGAACTGAAACCATGTGTGCATGTATATGTTATAAATGATACAAACTATAACTGCCTAGTGGAATAACTAACGATAAGATGGTTAACATATCAGGGCGTGGTTAATCACCCTAACTCGCTAACATTTGTAACCTACCGAGCAACACTAAGGTGAGTTCACACTTTCTAGGAGGCATGGGATTCCTGTTGGTTTGGGAATGGGTTAATGTTTAATAAGGAAACTTGCGTATTCTCCTTAGGTAGAATACGTACTTCCACCCTCTAAGGTGAAGGGTGACAACATTGAAACAAGCGTATTCTCCTTGGGTAGGACACGTACTTCCACCCTCTTAGGTGAAGGGTGACAACATTGGATAACACTAGACAAAACTCTATCATTAAGTCCCTCATTTTTATATCGACATAATCGCCATGCCATTGGCGAACGGGTCATTAGTTAAATAGCGCTATTAGGTTTGATAAGCCTCACACCGTGCCGCAGAGGACGGACGTGGACTAATGGACTTAGGCACTTAGTCAATGATGATAGACATTGACGCATGGCACATAAACATAACTACAATCACTAGTCGATATAGTAACGGGTCTAGTGGTTAACATGGGGAAGCCCCCACTGGTTATGGTTTGGGAAACAAGGACCTGGTTAACCCGTGGTTTTTGAAATAACTCATGTTTTTGGAACATCACTAAAATGGAAAACCAAGTGTGAATTCGCTCAACATTGTTGTTGACTCGTTGTTACATGCCGTGTAGGTCGTTAGGTACTTAGCAGGAGCTTGCATGGGAGGTGTCGTTGTGGAGCATGGACCATTGAGTGTTCTATTATAAACTTATAAACTTTTAAACTTATGTTTTGGGTTTTGAACTTTATGCTTCCGCTGATAAGTTAAACTTTGTTGAACTGCTTGACACCAATTATGTTTCTTGGTCTGGATTTTTATTTATTTACTTATATTGTTCAATATGATTGGTGGCTGGATCCTGGTCAGTCACGCTCCCTACGGTGATAATTCGCTTGTGGATTATGGGGGTGTGACAGATTGGTATCAGAGCTAGTGGTTATAGTGAACTTGGTTTTAAAAAGGAAAAAAAATAAAGCTTTTTTATAAAAACCAGACTATAACCTGCTCAATGCTCAACGATCCACAACGACGCTTCACTCCACGTGCAAGACTCAACACTATAGGTGATATGGTTTATGTTTGTATTGCCTGCCTGTTAGTTTACATAGTGCATTGTTCATGGTATGCTTAGTTAACATAATAACTGTTGTTTGAAACCCTGTGTGCTTACTCTCTTCTGTCACCCCATACTTTTTACACCTCTACGTCACCGTTCTTACTTGTGCTTTTCTCGATGTGAAGATCATGAGTGGACATCTCAACTTGACTCAGGCCCAACTAACGGCTCTAATCAACGAACGAGTTGCTGAGGCTCTAGCAGCAGCTCAAGCAGGAGGTCAAAATGCTCAGCCTCGAGTGTGTACGTTCAAAACCTTCATGGATTGTCGACCTAGTACTTTCAGTGGCACGGAGGGAGCTGTAGGTCTTCTCCACTGGTTCAAGAAGATCGAATCTGTTTTTGAGATGTGTGACTGCCCTGTAGCCAGTAGGGTGAAGTTTGCTACGGGAACACTTGAAGGTGGTGCGTTATCTTGGTGGAACGCACAGGTGCAAATGCTAGGGTTGGCAGCTGCTAATGCCACCTCATGGAATGACTTTAAGGATCTGATGAAAGAAGAATATTGTCATCATGATGACATTCACAAGCTGGAGGTGGAGTTTTATAATTTGAAGATGATGGGGTCTGAGATTGAAGCGTATACTAAGAGATCGAATGAATTAGCTGCTTTGTGTCCCAACATGGTGGATCCTCCCTACAAGCGTATCGAGATCTACATCAAAGGTTTAGTGCCAGAGATTCAGAGCATGGTGACTTCAGCTAACCTCCCTACAATCCAGCAGATCGTAGGACTGTCCCACCGCCTCACTGATCAGGCAGTCGAGCAGAACAAGCTGCCTAAGCGTATTAGTGCTACCACTACTTCTGATGCTCCAAGTGACAACAAACGCAAATGGGATGGAAATTCAAGCAAGGGTTCAAGTTCTGTTCAGTCTCAGTCTCAGCAGCGAAGGACTGACGACTACAAGAGCCCTAGTCAACAGTCTTCTGGTAATCAAGGTCAGGGTGGGTACAAGGGAAACCACCCTAAGTGCAATCGATGTAATATGCACCACAGCGGGCCGTGTAGCAAGAACAACTGTCAGAGATGCAACAAGCCAGGTCACGCAACAAAAGATTGCAGGAGCCTATATCCTGCAAATCAGAGGCGACAACAGCAGCAACAGCAGATTCCACAGAACCAGCGCCAGCAGCAGCAGCAACATCAGGGTAACAACAAAGGATGTTTCCAGTGTGGTGCTGAGGGTCACTTCAAAAGAGACCAGCTAAACCAGAATCAGAACAACAATAACAATCAGGGGAATGGGAACAACAACAGGAATAACAACGATGGCAATGGTGCCCGGGGACGTGCTTTTGTGATTGGTCAGGGTGATGCGAGGAACGATCCCAACGTCGTGATGGGTAAGTTCCTACTGGATGATTTCTTTGTTTCTGTTTTATTCGATCCGGGAGCCGATACTAGTTACGTGTCCTTAAGGGTTAGTCAGATGCTTAAGCGTACCCCAATCCCTCTGGATTCCAAGCATATTGTAGAACTAGTGAACGGTAAAAATCTTGAGGCCACACACATAGTTAAGGGTTGTAATCTCGCTCTAGCTGGTCAAATCTTCTGTATCGTCTTTATCCCCATCGTTCTTGGTAGCTTCGACATTGTCATTGGGATGGATTGGTTATCTCAACATCGAGCGGAAATACTCTGCAAGGAGAAAATAGTCCGCATCCCTCGTTCTGGCAAAGAACCCCTCGTTATTCGTGGTGATAAGAGCGGTGCTGTTGTGGGCATCATCTCTTTCCTTAAGGCCCAGAAGTGTTTGTAAAAGGGCCACACTGCTATTCTAGCCCTCGTTACTGACACCTCAACGAAAGAAAAGAAGATCGAAGACATTCCTATCATACGTGACTTTCTTGAGGTATTCCCTGAGGAATTACCTGGTCTTCCGCCTCATCGCCGAGTCGAGTTTCAAATCGAGCTAGCTCCTGGAGCAGCACTGTAACACCCCAATCGCGTAACACGCAGCGGGAATACCAGGGAGTCACGTTACAAATTGCTCACAACCACTAGTACTAAATTGTTTCATTATTATTATTAACAATATTTTTCAATACAATGAATACATGTAATTGTCTTTTGATAAGGAAGTCTAAAGCCTGGATGCGTTCCTATGTGTAGTATGCTTTAATAACCAAATCCTGAAACATATGTGAAAATGAGAGTCAGCATAAAAGCCGGTGAGTACATAGGTTTTGTTTAAACAAATAAAATGGGAAAAAGTTTAGTGTTGCAATACTTTGACAACTACAAGACTCGTCTATTGAAAATGAAATCCTTGAAGCCAAGGAATCCCAAAAGGGAATATTTCACAGAATAGTAACCAAGTTTTAAAAGTGTTCTAATTAGGTCACTGGTGTGGTTTTTGTCACAGTTAGATAACTTAACATTCAAATCGAGCCATGTCTTTTTTTCCACGTGTCAAGAAAAAAATGTAGCATAAGATGTTGGGGTCGAATTATTTTAATATGTGAAATTATATTTATTAAAAATAAAAACCATTTAATCACATTAATAATTAAAAAAACAAGTTACAATCCACGTCGTCACTCGACGTTAGCATCAAATAAAAGAGAAAAAAGAAACAAAAATCCACATCACCACGATTATCTACGAAATGGATGAAAAACCCTTAATTTTAATGAAAAATGAATGTTGAGTGATCTGATTGGAACACTTTTGAAACTTGAGTGACCTAATTGGAACACTTATTAAACATGGTTACTATTCTACAAAGTTACCCCAAAGTTTTAGTATTGCAATACTTAATCTTGATTGTAAAATCTTGCGTCAAAAGAGTTTTGTACAAGGCAATATGATTATTACTCAGTAATTTTTATGCCAATGTAAAATAGTACTTTGATCTTTGTAATCTCATTGAAATTTGTCATATAACTTGTAAGTGTGATATTAGAAAATCCAATCAAGAATTAACAATAACACTACTGAAATCTGTCATAACTTGTCTAAGTACTATTTAGATATCAAATCATTGACTTAAAAATAATACTTTGGGTATCCTTCTAAGAATCTATCATATGAAAATATGGAAGATTCTACAAGGATTTGAATTATCGTACAATGAATCAACTAAACACATAATAATCAACTATCATCAACTTATATACACGCATTAAAGTACACAAAGAATTCGATCAAGGACTTCAATTGTACCTTAAACATCCCACGAGTATCTAACTATGAAAATAGATAGATACTACAAGGATCCGGTTTTGTCACATTGTCTTGTTATATACGCATTAAAGTACATAATGAATCCAAACAAGGACTCCAAATTAGCACTTTAAACATCCTCTAAGTATCAGTCTATGAAGATAGATATATACTATAAGGATTTGGATAATCGACACCTGAATCCTTGAATCATAACATCCTAAATCCTAATGGTGATTCGGGATAACGCTACGAAGGGTAATACAATAAGCACACTTGTATATAGGAAGTACCAGCGGCGTATCCACCATGTCCTTATTGTATTACACTAGTTTCGTTATCTAAATCACCAACAATCTCTACACATAAACAATAACCAATGTCTTGTAAAGTACTTCTTAAAAATCTCACTATGAAGATAGAAAGATCTAAGACTGTACTTCAAATATCCTATAAGTATCAATCTATGAAGATAGATAGATCCTATAAGGATGTGTTCTCAATTGTCGTTTTGCATAATCGGAATAATACACAAGAAGTACTTCGTAAACACATATATGCCGTACATTGAAAATAAATCGGTTACACTTATGAATCACCCAAAAATATTTGAAAAACGTAAAATAGGGGAACTATGTACTCACCTTTGGGTGCGCTTTTATGTGTTATCACAATCCCTCAAATTGTTTATTCATCCTAAATTAAGTAAGAACGATTTAAAAATCAACAATTTAGAAAATACCTAAGTTTCTCCAATACTTAGAATTTTCACATAACTTGAGATTTTCTCAAAAAGTCTTTGTTTTTTATTATGATGGTGTATATATAGGGTGATTATGATGGTATATATATATATATATATATATATATATATATATATATATAGGGGGCCGCTAAAATGAAAACCACCTACAGTTGTAAGAACCATGAGAACCAGTCTCAACCAATCAGATTTTGCCAACAATAAGGGTATATTGGTCATTTACCCCATATGTCAAATCTATCCCCTCTCTCCACATTTATTATAACATGTCAGATTCCCTTTTTTATTTCTTTCATTTTATCTCTCCCCATCCCCATTTTAAACCCATCTTCTCCACTGAGATGACAATTATAATATGATTTCCTCCATTGATATGTTTCGAAAATATAAAAGGGATTTCTCACTGATGTTGGTGGCAATTATAAAAGGTTTCCTCCATTGATATGTTTCGAAAATAAAAAGGGATTTGCCACGTCCTCCGATCTCCGACGCCTCCACCGCCACCGCCTCCGCCACTAATACATCGTCTCCATTCCAGATCTGTTAGTGGATCTGTCTGGTTAGTATATCTCTACTCGTCTCCATTCCAGATCTGTTAGTGGATCTGATAGTTTTTCTTTTAATCTTCCTTTTCTTTTTGTTTTTCCGATGATTAATGCGGTCGAAGACGATGATGTTAATGAAGATGGAAACCGGCGCCGGAGTTACCAGTGACAACCGTGGTGGTTGTCTTGTTCACGGCGGTGCGTGGTGGCGCGTGGTTTGAGTTTGAGCAGTGACAGTCGTGGTGGTTATCTTGTTCACGGCGGTGCGTGGTGGCGCGTGGTTTGAGTTTGAGCAGTGACAGCCGTGGTGGTTGTCTTGTTCACGACGGCGGTAACAGGCAGTGGAAGGTGGTTCAAACTTCAGTTTGGTACATGTTCAGGCTCGGGATTATGTTTGGCTCAACCGGATCAAGTTCTGTCGACTATGTGGGTTTGATGGTTTGATTTTTTGGTTGGGTTTCTTTGATTTTTTTGCCTGTGTTCTTGTTTTTCTGGAAATTTTGATCAGTGGACTTTTGTGGGTTTGATATGTTGGATGTGGGCGGCGATGATGAAAAAAAACGCCGATTTTCATGACGATGGCGCGGCAAGGACGGTGGAGGGTAGGTTTTTTAAACCTGCATCCCCTCTTTTGCAGCCTTTTTTGATTTATCCGTTAATCTGAGCCAAACCCTGTTTTTTTTTCGAGATAGACATTTGTTTTGATGTAGTTGGTTTTTAATTCCCCCCCCCCCCTAGTCGATGATGATAACGATATTCGTTTTTGCGTAAAAAAAAATTTGTAAAAAAAAAATTAAATCGTAAACTTTTTAACGTAAACCGTAAACTTTTTTAACCTAAAACGTAAAAACGTGAAGCGTAAAACATAAAAAGTTTTACGTAAAATGTAAAACGTAAAAAGTTTAACGTAAACTTTTAAACGTAAAATGTAAAAAGGTTTACGTAAAACGTTAAAAGGTTTACGCAACAAGTAAAAAGTTTTTTGGCGGTCGTAAAACGTAAAAAAGGTTTACCTAAAACGTAAAAACGCAAAAAGTTTACATAAAACGTAAAAACTGTTACGTAAAAAAACGAGGAAAACACGTCGTTAAAAACGTAAATTACGTTAATGTAAAAACGGCGCGTAAAAAACGGCGTTAAAAAATTGGCGCGTAAAAATCGGCGTTAAAAAACGGCGCATAAAAAACGGGGTTAAAAAATTGGCACGTAAAAAAAGGCGTTAAAAAATTGGCGCGTAAAAAGCGGAGTTAAAAAGTTTGCGCGTAAAAAACGGGGCGTTGAAAAAACGGCGTTAAAAAACGGCGCTTAAAACAACGGCGTTAAAAAAATGGCACGTAAAAAATAACGAAGCTTGAAAAACCACGGCGTAAAAACGGCGCGTCAAAAAAACGTAAAACTTAAAAAGTTTAACGTAAACCTTGAATTGTAAAAAGTAAAAAAAAAAACCTTATAAAGTTGTAATCAAATGTTTAAGCGTCGTTAAAAAAACGGCGTTAAAAAAACGGGCAACAAAAAATGGGCGTTAAACACAGCGCGTGGTAAAAAACAGCGCGTGGAAAAAAACGGCGTTTAAAAAACGGGCAAAAAAACGGTGCGTTAAAAAAACGGCGTTAACAAAACGGCGGTAAAAAACGGCGCGTAAAAAACGGCGCTAAAAAACGGCGCGTAAAAAACGACGCGGTAAAAAACGGCGTGAAAACGGCGCGTCAAAAAAACGACACGTAAAAAAGCCGGATGTAAAACGTAAAAAGTTTTACGTAAGACGTAAAAAGTTTTACGTAAAACGTAAAACGTAAAAAGTTTAACGTAAAACGTAAAAACTTTTACGTAAAACGTAAAAAGTTTAAATTTTTAACGCAAAACGTAAAAAGTGTACAAAAAAGGGCGCGTTATAAAAAGTGAAAAAAACGGCGCTTTTAAAACGGCGTGTAAAAAAACGGCGCGTTAAAAAACGTGGAGAAACGGCGCGTTTTAAAAAAACGACGCTTGAAAAAACGGCGCGTAAAAACGCGTTAAAAACCGGCGCGTTAAAAAACTTCGGAAAAACGGCGCGTTAAAAAACTTCAAAAAAATGGCGCATTAAAAAACTTCGGAAAAACGGCGCATTAAAACGGCGTGTAAAAAGCGTGTAAAAATTTTGGCGCGTTAAAAAACGTGGAAAAAACGGCGCGCTTAAAAAAACGACGCTTGAAAAAAACGGCGCATAAAAATGCGTAAAAAACGGCGCGTTAAAAAACTTCGGAAAAACGGTATGTAAAAAACGGTGCGTTAAAAAAACGCCAATTGAGAAAAACAACGCCTTAAAAAACGGCGCGTAAAAAACGGCGTTAAAAAACGGCGCGTTAAAAAAACGCCGATGACGCCTTAAAAAAACGGCGCGTTAAAAAAACGCCGATTGAGAAAAACGACGCCTTAAAAAACGGCACGTAAAAACGGCGGGTAAAAAACGGCGCGTGAAAAACGGCGCGTGAAAAACGGCGCGTAAAAAACGGCGCATAAAAAATGGCGTTAAAAAACGGCGCGTTAAAAAACGGCGTTAAAAAACAGCGTTAAAACGGCGCGTTACGCTTGAAAAACGCCGCGTAAAAAACGGCGCGTTAAAAAACGGCGTTAAAAACGGCGCGTCAAAAAAACGTAAAAAGTTTAACACAAAACTTAAATTGTAAAAAGTATAAAAATCTTTTAAAAAAATCTGAATTTAAAAATGTTTTTAATAAAGAAATTATGTTTAAAAAATAAAAGAAATAAAAAGTAATTAATGAATAAGACAAAAAAGGTAATTTAAAATTAATATATATAAAAAGACAAAATAGAGTCATTTTACTTAAATACCCTTTTGGATTATAATATTAAAGATATAATAAGACAAAAAGCTTTTAATTAGGGCTGTAAACGAACCGAACGTTCAGCGAACAGTTCGTGAACCGTTCGGCGGGAAGTTCGTTTATGTTCGTTCCTTTAATAAACGAACGAACATGAACAAGAAATTTCGTTCGATTAGTTAAATGAACGAACATGAACAAAGGTCGCGTTCGTTCGATTGTGTTCGTGAACGTTCGATAAGGTGTTCGTGAACATTTGTTGATTTGGGTTCATTTATGTTCGTATGTTTGTGTTTTAATTGAAGATCTTTGTACTTTGTTATATTTTATTTGTAATTTTTATATTACTAAACTTTTATTTATTTTATTTCCCTAACAATTAAACTAGGAAACCCACTTCACCTTGTTTATGCATCATTTCCCTTTCATTTCTCATTATTTACATCCACGAATACAATCGACCTCTATTCCATAATAAGGGATTCAAGTTCGAGTGCTACTCTCTGGGCCATCTATTTTTATCCTTCGTCGCGTTCGCCAAATTCCTTTGTGTTCGTGAACCGTTCGTGAACACACTCATTTCCTTAATGAACGAACACGAACATAAAATCTCGTTCGGTAAGTGTTCATGAACCGTTCGTGAACACATTTATTTCCTTAACGAACGAACACGAACAAGGCCTTGTTCGTGTTCGTTCGGTTCGTTTACAGCCCTACTTTTAATATTAATATTAACTACTTTTAATCACATCCATCCATCTAGTTGATCTAAGGGCCATAAAGTGGTTCTCATGGTTTTTACAACTAGAGTTGGTTTTCATTTTAGCGATCCCCTATATATATATATATATATATATATATATATATATATATATATATATATATATATATATATATATGTGTGTGTGTGTGGGGGGGGGTTCTAGAGTGAACACTAGTGTATTTGCGAACTGAGTGAACAAATCCTGGACATTGATCTACACACGTGTATGGCCAGGATCTCATCATCAAATCGTAAAATACACTAGTGTATTTCAACATCAAATCCTGGCCATTGATCTACACACGTGTATGGTCAGGATTAGTTCGCTCAGTTCACAAGCTACACTAGTGTTCCCTCTTGAACCTAATCCTATATATATAGGTAGAGGATCCTGTAAAAAGTGCTCAAAGTGTGAGAAGTGTATTATAACACTATATATAATAGTATATAACACCATATAAACATCGTATAACAATATCACCATATAATACCATATAACACTTTGTTACACTATATATCATTATATAACAAATATAACACTATAGGTTGTCTGATAGCATGTCTATGATAGATGTATAGTGTTATATTTGTTATATAATGATATATAGTGTTACATAGTAGTGGAGAGTTCAAATGAGAAGAATCATAAATTAAGAATAAAAAGAATAAAAGGGTACAAAGGTAATTTAAACCAATCATTTAATTAGTCTACCCTTTATTTTTGCTATTTAAATTAATAAACCCTAATCATTTAATGAGTCTATCCTATAAAATAGTTGTGCACCTTACACAATTAAAACATTCATGCACATGATTCTACATATTCAACGTTTTTTACACCATAATAACAACGTTTCCTACATCAAGAAAACAATGTTTTGGAGTAGGGTACAAAATGTGTAGGTTACCAACACTTTTAAATAATTTTACGAATATAATAATATATGTGTAGGACACAACACTTTAAATAATTTAGTCACTTCTTATAAAATTGGTGTATGACCCAACACATTAATGATGGTGAATCAGAAAATTAAAATTATGGTGACATTAATGAGATTGGAGTAACCCTTTATAATATTTAATAGTGTTATACATCAAATTGTCTATTTTACCCTTATTAATTAAAACATTAATTGAAAGTGGACAACAATAATATATTGATTCACAACCATTGATCAAAAAAATATAAGACCTAGATTAATTTAGTTTTCTTCTTGCAAGAATATTCTTCTCAAATGAACCTTCCCCTAGTGTTATATGGTATTATATGGTGTTACATATTGCTATACGGTGTTTATATGGTGTTATATAGTATTATATATAGTGTTATAATACACTTCTCACACTTCTTACACTTTGGGCCCTTTTTACACTATCCTTACCTTATATATATATATATATATATATATATATATATATATATATATACACGTTCATATATATATATATATATATATATATATATATATATATATATATTAAGGACTTTGTGACTTGAACGATTTTATTGGTGACCGACACTTTGATATATCCGTTATTGCACTCGTTTATTAACAACATATCTATGATTTACGCGTCGTAATATATATATAAACATAAATGTGAACATATTGTCAATATCGTAATACACATAATCTCGTCAACATATACATTTTATCATTTTAAAGCATATATACATAAAATGACTTATCAAGTTAACCTATGTATCATTTTCATGCTCGACAAATAAGTTACACATTTAACGCGATTTTACTGATATTACCGCTTTAAACACACAATGTGCATGCATAGTCTTAATCCCCGCGATCATGTCAATACTTAAACATATCATCATACACATATTATTAATCACATAACACATTGTAGCACAAAAAGTTCACCCATGAACAACTCATTCTAGTGTACATTGAAAAACGCGAAATTTAGTGATTCGGTAACGTTTTTGGGTGTCGGAAGTCACGTATGACCAACCAAACACCAAGTGAACTTAATATAAGTTAAAATACTTATGTTTATATCCAAAATATCAGTTTACTTACTGATCTAAAACATTTTTATAAAAATCCTCTGAAATGCCGATTTGTAACCGTTTTACTGCATAGTTTTGCATCAAACGTTACTATAACCATCCCAAATCGTAACGATTTGATATTTTAACATAATCCATGTTATTTACTGAATAAAATGATGCTTATAACCATGTTAGTGCAGGTCTCATGTAAACCACATAAATCATGCAAATTTCACATATTTTAGCACTCTCTATGCTACATATACAACATGCAAGGCTACCAAACCTATGACAAAGTTTCATGCCATTTTAGAACATCAAATAACATTATTTTTAATGTTTATAATCTGATCAAAAACAATTTTTGTCATAACTTATCATTTTCATCATTTCATGACCAATAATCCATATGCATGCTTATGTACAAGCATCTAATGCACACATATCATATCATCATCATTCTACATAAATTTAAATGCATCCAAGAACACATTTATTTCATGTCTATATGTTTCAAAACATTTTTACCATCTAATCATTTAATCATGTTCACATAATACAAGATCTACTTCTCATTTGTGAATATTATGACAAAAACCCACATACATGTGTACATATACATATATACACGACACATACATACACATACATATACTTCCAAAAATTACTTTTTTTATATAAGTAACTCAATTCACAAGAACCATGCATTCACTCTCCAAGAATCATGTCAAATAAGAATCATTCACAAGAACCTTTTTATGACACCTTTTGATTTTAACCCACATATATATACATATTCGGCCATACATACATATGTATACACTTCCATTGTTATTTTGTTTAAAACCATTTTCTTGTTTAGTATTTCAAGTTTGTGAAAAAAAATCCAAGATTAAGAGAAATTTTCCATCATCATCCTCATCAAAATGCAAGAACATAACTTTAAAAGTAAATTTTATACCTTTAAGAAAATAAGTAGGTTTTTGATAAAGTTTGATGATATGGAGCTTGTTTATCTTGGAAATCACTAGAAAACCAACTTGGAATAGCTTTGAATATTCAAGAACTCATCAAAAATCAACAATGGAAGTGAGAGAGAGGGGTGTGGACGGTTGGAGGGTGAGAGAGAAATGAGAGAAAGTGAGTTGGAGTGTTCTTGAAATATGCATGTATGCATGAAAGGTGTATGGGTTAGAAGATCTAGGTGGGACACTTGTCCAGTTGAAAGAAAAGAGGAAGAGGTGGGCACCCCAAGGGGTCGCCACCTACACATGCACACACACACTTCTCTCATACATACATATATATATAATATAAATTAGACAAAAACAGGTATTTAACTAGATACCGGGTATTTTATCTAGCGGTTTAATCCCGTTTTAAGGCGTTTTAAATTATTTTTATCACTCTATAAAAATAAACTCTCCAAATTATTATTGAAATAAATATCAGTTCTCTAGACTGGCTGCGTTGACAGTATTTTGTCAAATACGCACAGTATCGCGCAGAACGCGCTTAAACTGGAAAAATAACGTTTTTAAGCGTTTTAATTTATTTTTCAATACGAACATGATTAAAATAAAATTTTAATCATAACGGAATATATTTAGGATTTTAGTATAATCCGGGCGGTCACCGACGTTCGTTTTGCAGTTTGTCGCAATTAGTCCCTGAGTTTGAATAAACATGTTTTTGTCATATCGGACCCCTCAAAACTTATTTCTAAGTTATTTAAAGGGTATTTAGAGTAAGTTTAGCTTATGTCGTTGTTCCGGAGTAAACGCTACGTTAAAAAGGTTTACGTTTAATTATCTGTTATCGAAATACTTTTAAAGAAAAAGCGTTTTGAAAAGACCGAAATTTTGCACAAGGGTTACAAGCACCAATAGCTCGCACACCGTATCACTTAGCTCCATCAGAACTAGAGGAACTGTCCACTCCACTGCAGGAACTCCTGGACAAGGGTTTCATTCGTCCTAGCTCTTCACCAGTTTTGTTTGTGAAGAAGAAAGACGGTACCTTTCGAAGTGCATTGACTATCGCGAACTCAACAAAGTAACCGTGAAGAATCGTTATCCTCTTCCGTGTATCGATGACCTGTTCGACCAGTTGCAAGGGTCGAGCTTCTACTCAAAGATTGATCTGACATCGGGCTATCATCAGCTGAGAGTCCGAGACGAGGACATCTCCAAGACGGCATTCAAGACTCGTTATGGACACTATGAGTTTCTGATTATGCCCTTCGGGTTGACCAACGCACCTGCGGTCTTCATGGATCTCATGAACCGAGTGTGCAAACCATACTTGGATAAGTTCGTTATCGTTTTTATCGACGACATCCTGATCTATTTCAAGAGTCAGGAGGAACACGAGCGTCATCTGCAACTCATTCTGGAACTTCTTCGATCAGAACAACTCTACGCTAAGTTTTCGAAATGTGACTTTTGGCTTCGTGAAGTCCACTTCCTAGGCCACGTGGTTAATAAGGATAGAATTCACGTTGATCCATCCAAGGTTGACTCGATCAAGAATTGGCATGCACCTCAAATTCCAACTGAAATTCGTCCATTCTTAGGTTTGGCGGGTTACTACATAAGGTTTATTAAAGGTTTCTTGAAGATCGCGCAACCCCTTACCATTCTAACTTAGAAGGGTGTCACCTATCGTTGGGGTGATGATCAGGAGTCCGCGTTTCAGCAACTGAAGACAAAGCTTTGTAGCGTACCTATTCTATTATTACCTGAGGGCACAGACGATTTAGTGGTTTATTGTGACGCGTCAATCCAAGGACTTGGTTGTGTGTTGATGCAACGTGAGAAAGTCATTGCTTATGCATCACGCCAACTCAAGGTTCACAAAAAGAACTACACTACTCACGACTTGGAGTTGGGACTAGTGGTGTTTGCTCTTAAGATATGGAGACATTACTTGTATGGTACCAAGTGCACCATTTTCACCGATCACAAGAGTCTCCAGCATATCTTCGAGCAGAAGGAGTTGAACATGCGACAGCGTCGATGGGTCGAACTCCTTAACGACTATGAATGCGCAATCAAGTATCATCCAGGCAAAGCCAATGTTGTGGCCAACGCCCTCAGCCGTAAGGAAACCAAGCCTAAGAGTGTACGTGCATTACAGCTTACCATTTACTCCTGTCTTCCCTCCCAACTTCGTGATGCTCAGGTCGAAGCATTGAAGGAAGAGAACCTCAAAGCAGAGTCCCTGTGGGGCATGGAAAAGAAACTCGAACGTAAGGATGACGGCACCTACTACTTCATGGAACGTGTCTGGGTTCCATTCTTTGGAAACCTACGAGAACTCGTGATGGACGAAGCACACAATCTCGCTACTCGGTGCATCCTGGTTCTAACAAGATGTACCAAGACCTCAAAACTCTGTACTGGTGGCCCTACGTGAAAGCTAACATAGCGACCTATGTTAGTAAATGCTTAACCTGTGCTAGGGTCAAGGTTGAATACCAGAAGCTATCTGGTCTACTTCAACAACCAGAGATCCCGACGTGGAAATGGGAGCAAATTTCCATGGACATTGTTACTGGCTTACCTAGATCTCAACAAGGAAATGATACCATTTGGGTGATAGCGGATCGACTGACAAAGTCTAAACACTTTCTGGCTATCAAGGAAACGGATAAGTTCTCTACTCTAGCAGACATCTACCTGAAGGAAGTAGTCGCGAGGCACGGGGTGGCAACTTCCATTATTTCTGATCGTGACCCGCGTTTTGCATCTGATTTGTGGCAGGCGATACACAATCCTTTGGCTCACGTCTAGACATGAGCACAGCGTATCATCCGCAAACGAATGGGCAGACTGAACGCACCATCCAGACTCTTGAAGATATGCTTCGAGCATGTGTTATCGACTTTGGTAATGGCTGGGAAAGGCACCTACCTTTGGTGGAGTTTTCGTATAACAACAGTTACCACACCAGCATCCAGGCTGCTCCGTTCGAGGCTTTGTATGGACGAAAATGTCGATCACCCTTATGTTGGGCAGAATTTGGCGACAGCCAAATCACTGGCCCAGAACTCGTCATCGACACAACGGAAAAGATTGCCCAAATACGACAACGAATGGTGGCAGCTCGTGACCATCAGAAAAGTTACGCTGATAGGCGTAGGAAACCGCTCGAGTTCCAGGTTCGGGATCGAGTGCTACTTAAAGTCTCACCTTGGAAGGGTGTGGTTCGTTTCGGTAAATAGGGCTAGCTAAATCCGCGTTATGTCGGACCTTTCGAAATCACTGAGAAAATCGGCAAAGTGGCGTACAGACCGAATCTGCCCGAAGAGCTCAGTGGTGTTCACAACGTATTCCATGTGTCGAATCTGAAGAAGTTTCTGTTAGATGAGACCCTCATAGTTCCATTCAAGGAACTCACTATCGACGACTAGTTGCGCTTCGTCAAGGAATCGGTGGAAATTATGGACCGGGAAATCAAGACTCTCAAGCGTACCAGGATACCCATTGTTCGAGTTCGTTGGAACTCCCATCGTGGCCCAGAGTTCGCCTGGGAACGAGAAGACCAAATGAAACGCAAGTATCCCCAGTTGTTCAAGGAAGGTGAGTCCACTGACGAAATTCCAAACCAACGGGGGTATGATGTGATACCCCAGGAAAACGCACAACACGACTAGCTTCT
This sequence comes from Helianthus annuus, assembly GCF_002127325.2. Taxonomy (NCBI): domain Eukaryota; kingdom Viridiplantae; phylum Streptophyta; class Magnoliopsida; order Asterales; family Asteraceae; genus Helianthus; species Helianthus annuus. The sequence continues at coordinate 55,010,429 of NC_035446.2, forward strand.
CCGACAATGATGAGCTAAATTTCAGGACGGAATTTCTTTCAACTTGGGGATGATGTCGCAACCCGTAGCTTCAAGGTAAAAACCGTTTGTTTTGCTTTTATAAATCACATCCTATACTTATTTTATTTGATAAATAAATTATGTTCCTACTGAATTATATTTTATCCATGTCGTGTTGAACCGACTCGAACTGTTTGAACCATAGCCATGTCTCGCTAGGCGACCCAACCTATTCGCGTAACCCGAAACCTTAGAGGGTCAAAACATAGCGTGGATATTATACACGACATTGCTAATTCATTGTACATATATATATATATATATATATATATATATATATATATATATATATATATATATATATAGGGAGAGGATCATGAGGAAACTAGATATAAATGAGAAAACTAGAAAACTAACTAAAATCCACTAAAAAGGAGGGGGAGGGAGACTTTTAATGAAGGAGGGAGGACTTTTAATGAAGGAGGGGTAAAATTGGAAAAAAAAAATATATAACTTTTCAAACATTTCCCATTTCTCCATACGTTATCATTTTAAAACAAAAATGGCACCATAAGATCACAAATTTTCATATCTTTCATTCAAGTATATTCGAGCATATTTTTTATGACATAAAAAAAGATTCATGGTGTCGTCTTGTTTTCAACACTATTATTATAGTAGTGCACATGTGCAATATAACATGTACTACAATTGCATTACATGCTTAAAATTAGCTTTTTGAGTCTAGTTTAGCTTTTAGGGTTAGTTTTTTTGGAAGTTTAAGATTAGGATTAGGTTTTTGGGTGTGGGGGGAGGGGGGTTTAGGTTTTGGGGGGGGGGGGGGGTGGGGTGGGGGTTTATGTTTTTTTCGGGTTTATGTTTAGGGTTTAGTTTTAGGTTTTTTGGGGGTGGGGGTGGGGGGGGGGTTAGGTTTTTGGGGGGTGTCGGTGGGGGTGGGTTAAGTGGTTTAGGCTTTCCGTATTAGTGCACATGTGCAGTACAACAATTTTTTTTTTTTTTTGAAAATTTTTTTCCATACATAAACAGTAGCGATTTTTCTTTAAAAAATTGTAAAAAAAAAAAAATTTGGTATTTTTTTAGGTTTTTTTAGTTAGTTTTTTGGTTTTCTCATTTAAACTAGTTTTCTCATGATCCATCCAATATATATATATATATATATATATATATATATATATATATATATATATATATATAGGGGAGGGTTATCTTGAGAACACTCATTTTTGTGAGAACACTAGGAACAATTTCCATCCATAGATCATCCTAAATTAAGGGCTAAGATTAGAGGGGATTTAAATGAGGAGAAAACTTAAATTAAAAGACAAAAGGGGCATTATTGTCAAAAACATAAAACTCAAAAAACCCATCAAAATCCTTCAATAGCATCTCTGTAAAGAACCCTTCAAATTTCTAAATCACGATGCTGGAGATTTCAAAAATCAAAAGAGGAATACGAAGAATCAATCTTGCCCAATTTGGATTCGATTGAGATCATCTTTGATTTGACTGATTATGAACGGTTGGCTGATGTAATAAGTGAAAAAACTTTACTCTTCTTATTCAGGTACTACTGGTTTTTGTTGTGATTTAGATCTGATTGATGGTTTGAAGTATGATTATTTCGTTGGCTGAGGTTATAAGCAAAGAAACTTTGCTCGTCTTCTTTAGGTACTGATTTTTGTTGCAATTTGGATTTGATTGATGGTCTGAATTATGATTATTTGGTTTATGTTAGTTATGTATGAACTTGTTAGGTTTGTTTGGTCGTTTATGTGATTTTTAGTTATGTATATGGAGAATTGGTTGAATTAGGGTTTCTATAACTAAATTTGAGTATGAAATTGTTAGGTTTGTTTAGATATTGATGTAAATTTTAGTTATGTATATAGAATATTGGTGGAATTGGGGTTTCTATGACTGAATTTAGGTCTAAAATTTTTAGGTTTGCTTGGAAATTGATGTGAATTTTAGTTATGAATGTTGAGAGAATTGGTTGAGTTCCGATCACGCTATCAAATCATTATCTATAGGTATCAATGCATTTTTCATAACTTATGCAACGTCTATCAGTAACAATTCACGATTTGTTAATCTATTGCCAGTGCTTTTTGATACTAATCTTGCTTAGGGTTTCTCGTTGAACAAAGCACCACACTAAAAGACTGGGTTTATTTGAGTATAGAGATAGTGTCTTATGTTCATGGGTCAACTAAGGTTTTAGAATTACAAGTTGATGAATTGTTTTTAAGTATATGTTATTGTTACTTTTGTTTATTGATAAAAATGTGTATGAGTTTAACGCATATTTGAGGCTGGGATTAACTCGGGAAGTGTGTTGGTATCGCGTTTCAGTCAGTCTTAGGATTTCCATATGTTTTTACACATGTGTAAATCATATATATATATATATATATATATATATAGGTTTACACATGTGTAAATCATAATACTTTAAAAAATCAGCATAAATAAGAAAGTTTACACATGTGTAAATCATATATATGAAGGTTTACACGTGTGTAAGCAATAATATTTAAAAAAAATAAGCATAAATACGAAAGTTTACACATGTGTAAATAATATATATAAAGGTTTACACATGTGTAAATCATAGTACTTAAAAGAAATAAGCATAAATATGAAATTTTACACATGTGTAAATCATATCTACGAGGAATGAACATGGGTACCGGACCAATACCGATACCGAAAGACGACAATAATGTGTACCGGTGTACAATACAAGTATTTACTAGTAAATCAATCAAAATAGCTGTACCAGTCCCAAAAAACGGGAAAATAGGTACCGATACAGGTACCGAAAATAATCGGTACGGTACCCTTAGTTTTAAAAAGTGTGCCTGAGGCGCGCCTAGGCGCGAGGCGTAGCTTCTGGGGCTTTTTCGCTCAGAGGCTTGTGTAATTACAAGAAGCGCGCAAAATGCACAGATTTTTGGGTTTTTTGGGGGGATTTTTGGCCTGAGGCGCGCGCCTCATGTGCTTGAGGCATTTTTCTGCAGAAAAAAGTTATACCTTGGGTTTTTTGACTTGTACATGTAAGTAAAATGGTATAAAAGCCTTATTTATAGCTATATTTTGGTTAAAAGAAGCTAAAAACCTATGGGATTTGTATGAGATATATAAAAAAAATTATATAAACACCTTGCGCCTCGAGTACAAAAAGCCCACCGCTTTTGCGGTTTGCGCTTCGCGCCTCAATTTTAGACCTCGTCGCTTTTGTTCACCTACCGCGTTTTAAAACCAAGCAGGTAACACTCTTTATATTTAACCCAGCAAAACGGGTTGGGTTACGAGTATTTGCCACTTGTGGACTGGGTGGATAATAAATTTATGAAATATGATTTCAAACTTCTGTAAAATCTTCTGAATAAACGTTTTTGGAAGGTAAGTGGCAAAATAAACGGGCTTGTTTTGGGTCAAAACTAGTACACTATTTTCTATGAATTGACTCTGAAGCATGTTTTTGTTTCTATTTTTTATTTTAATTTTTAGAAGTAGCATGTTTTTGAAATATGATCACAAACTTTTGTAAAATCTTTTGAATAAATGTTTTGTTTTACGAGGTGGCAGAATAAACAGGTTGGGTTATGGGTCAAATTGGGTGCTCTTTTGCTATGGTCTGCCTAGAAACATTTTTTTCCCTCTAAATGTTATTTTTTTTATTCGGTAAGTTTTGTGTAATATGATGAATATTTTTTCTTATTAAATGGTTTATAGGGTTTTATTACTTATTAGACTTTTTAAGTAATCCATGCTTACTATTATGTTGTTTACTATATTAGAGGCTTATGGTAATTAGTAAAAACTACTGCACAGTTGTATAAATGGTTTATTTCCAACATGCAAGGATATCTGGTTACATTTTAGGCATTTATGCTTTTTTTATTATCCGTCAAGGTTGTAGTGATGTTTTATATGGACTTTAGGCCTTGTATGTATAGATTTTAGTTAACCTTGTCATTCAAGCATCTCGACACTGTTTCAGCATCTTGCGAGTCGTAGCGGTCTTTTAGCTTCTTAAGTGAAGCCCTGGTTTTGATTTTTGACAAAGTTTTTTCCTTGAAGATGCATCACTGTCTTTCGTATCGTCGAGTGTCCTTTTTTAAGTAACTTTAATGGTTATTTTATTATTATTTTAAGTTAGTGTAGTAGTAATTTGTGTTTATGGATGTTCTTTGTTGAAATAGATTACATGTGTATAGTCCACTTGAAATCAGTGGGTCACGCAAAATGAAAAGACATAGAATCTGTGAAACCTCAAAAAATAAAGTTGGCTTGAGCAACAAAGGAGGAAAATGGCATTAATGTGGAGTATTTGTAATGAGACACATGAAGACCTATAAGGAAAGTCGCGTGAAGAATTAGGAATGCGGTTTTGAAATGGAGAAAAGCAAGAAACAAAACGGACAATCGAGCTTCCTTAGACAAACATATGTTGTGAAGATTTTTCTTTTGAAAGCAAATATTCACAGAGAATTTGTGATCCAGAAAACTAGTTGATATTTTGAAGTATGAATTTTGTTTTTTATGTTATCGTGCATACCAAACAGGTTTCATTGGCTGCGGTGGTTTGGGAATTAAAAAACTTTTGTAATTCTGACCATTAACGTTGATATTTGGTTAGATTATTATTCTTGTTATCTTTGTATTTGTATAGGTCGGATGGCTTTCAATTTTATCCAGGTATTATGCGATTGTATTGGTGTGGGAGGTATGTTTTCCAAAAAGTTGATTGTTTTGTTGACTCGCTTTGAAAAAAACTCGGTACAGTGTAACCGATCATTCCAAAACAGGTATTCTCAATGCGCATCAACGTGCAAGCCTATGAATTCAACAACAATATGATTCTTTAGTACAACCATATATTACAAACATTGTGCTGAAGCAAGTTCTCTCGCACTTAACAAAAAATGTTTGAATAAACAATCATTTTATACAAAGTTTGGCTCCATCGACGCCATAAAACTCAAGCACGAGGAGACGGGTTTCTCTTAAATATACATATGCATCACTATATATAGCAACTACATTCGCAAACATAACTAAACCAATCATCAAAGCCGCCAAAATCTTATCCCCTTTCGTTGACATACCATGGAAATCCCTAAACACAAAAAAAAAAAACAAAAAATAAACAGCATAAAGTGCACGAATTAGAACCGTTGTTGGTGGCATTTTTGTAATTTAGGATGATTATTTACCTTATGGGTTCTTGTGTAGACATATGCTGGGTAAAATGGGTCGGACTGGGCTGGGTAACTGGTTTGGATCAAACATGTTCTAAAACTAGTTCGGGCCAGGACGAGACTAAAGGCGTTGGATCTTAGTCGGATATGTGGCCGTAGAAAAGTTGTTGTTTGTTTAACAAGTGGTCGCGGAAACGTTGGATCTTAGCTCGTTGTAACCTGTAGAGAAAGATTGGTTAAACAAGGGGTGCCGTCCCCTTTTACATAAGATAATATCTTGTTTAATTCACAGTTTACACATGTGTCAATGAGTTGCACATGTGTAAAACAGAAACAACTAATTGACAGGGAACAATTTACACATGTGTAAATTAGCTGAAAATGTGTAAAACATAAACTATTAAGTGACCACGAAATAGTTTACACACGTGTAATTATTCAAAAATAGGTAAAACATAACCAAATTAGTGATAGGGAACTTTTTACACATGTGTAATTCAGTTAAGATTGTGTAAGAACAACAATTTACACATGTGTATATAAGCTGAAAATGTGTAAAACAGAAACGTATAACTGATAGGGAACAATATTTACACATGTGTAACACCCTGAACGTATGTAAATCATAAACAAAAAAGTCGCAATGAACACTTACACATGTGTAAAACAAGAGTTACGCATGTGTAAATCTAAACAGGATGATACTTAAAAGTCTTAACATCAACATCACATAAAATAGAACAGCATGCGTATTTGAACAAGCTGGAATCCAAGCCATTAGTAGATACACATGTGCCATTAGGTGAAACAAAAAAGAACATACAAAATACATAGATTCAATTTGAAATCGTGAAATATATAAAACAAAATCAATAATCACTGAAAATCGAAATTCAATTAACATGTAACAAAATCAACAATCACTGAAGATCAAAATTGAATTAACGATAACTGAAAACCTGAATTGATACCTGCAAATCACTGAGAAATTGATGAATATAGCTTCAGAACAAATTGAATATTTTATAAGCCCTAAAATTGTTGAAGAAATCAAAAGATTGAAGAGATCGTTAAAGGTTTCAGATTTGCGCCCTAATCATCAGCAATCTAATCATCAGCAATCTAATCATCAGCAATCTAATCATCTCTATGATTCATCATCTGGTAAGAACGTGATTTTTTTGTCTAGGTTCTGAAATGATACTGATTTTAGTGGAAAGAATTGTATGATTACCAATTTACCCTTTTCATTAAAACACAAGGGATATAAATGAGTGGCTGAGATTTGTTCTCATGGTTCTCACAAAAAATGGGTGTTCTCATTTAAACCCTCCCTTATATATATATATATATATATATATATATATATATATATATATATATATTTGTTGGTTTAGTATAATAAAAAAAATTATTATACTTTGGTATTTGTATAGAAAAAAAATAATAGTAATAATATATGATAAAAGTAATAATACATAAGTGCAAAGGGTTGAAATCAAGTTTTTGGTTTTGTGGAAACCTTCACGTAACCCAATCCCCAGCCCACCTTACCCCATATCTCGGCCGACACACAGAAATTTCCACCGCCTCCTACTGTTCAGCCGTAGGTGTGTAGACACGAAACGGATTAACGGCGCCGAGCACATATGAGCGAATTATGAATGTTTATGTGTCTATAATTGAGTGTTTTTTCATGCAATTATTAATAGCCATACATGTACAGCGATACATGGAAATTCCGGTTCGATTTCGTGTTTTTGGTATGAGTATGTGGTGATATGTGTGTGTCGAGATGGTTAGTATATGTTTGGAAGTTAACAGTTAATATGTTGATATCATTATGTGCTTATGTAGGTATGATCACATGTAAATATGGAGGCTAGTTAACTGCTAATATGTATGAAAGTATAAGGGTATGATTGGGTGAACCGAGTGTATGCGTAGATGTAGTATGAGAACCGTACATGTATAGTAGTACACAACATTAAATGTGTAAGATGGACGAACCGTGTATATGCCGCGTAGATGAACTGCAGGTGTGGTTGTGTGTATATGAAAACGGTTAAATGCGAACTAAGTTTAATGTTATAAGTAAATCGAGTATGAATGCTTTCTTTGAAACTGAAAGGATATATGCGAAATCAAGGGAACTATATGCACTTTAGCTATACAGTGAGCTCTATTGAATCTATTTAAGTGTAATGTGATACAGTTAAATAGAAGTAATAGTCGATTAGGATATTATATTCCACTAGTCGATGAAATTCAATTTCAAGTTTTGCATTCCTGATTATCTTTGTAATTTGATGATGACTTGTAGGTGATTGAATGGTAAACTTACTTAAAAGTCATTGCATGCAAATTGATTAATTAAAAATATTATGGAAGTATTCATTGTGGATCATGTGTGATCCCTTTTAGACACTAAGTTACACGTGACACTAAAAAAAATTGTGCCATTAAAATGCAAGGATTTTCTATCATTATGTCTCTGTGTTTGTTATTATTATTTGTGCAAGCATGTTGATATGAATATATGAAACATGAGTATGCATGAAACCTACCCATGGTTCAGTATAGAATGATGTGTATCATAATATATGAGTGAAGCATGAGAACTGAAACCATATGTGCATGTATATGTTATAAATGATACACAATAACTACCTAGTGGAACAAATGGTTAACATATCAGGTGTGGTTAATCATCCTAACTCGCAAACATTTGTAACCTACCGAGCAACACTAAGGTGAGTTCACACTTTCTACGAGGCATGGGATTCCTGGTGGTTTAGGAATGGGTTAATGTTTAATAAGGAAACCTGCGTATTCTCCTTAGGTAGAATGCGTACTTCCACCCTCTTAGGTGAAGGGTGACAACATTGAAACCTACGTGTTCTCCTTGGGTAGGACACGTACTTCCACCCTCTTAGGTGAAGGGTGACAACACTAGATAACACTAGACAAAACTCTATCATTAAGTCCCTCATTTTTATATCGACTTAATCGCCGGGCCATTGGCGAACGGGTCATTAGTTAAATAGCGCTATTAGGTTTGACAATCCTCACACCGTGCCACAGACGACGGGCGTGGACTAATGGACTTGGGCACTTAGTCAATGATGATAGACATTGACGCAAGGCACATAAACATAACTACAGTCAGTAGTCGATATGGTAACGGGTCTAGTGGTTAACATGGGGAAGCCCCCACTGGTTATGGTTTGGGAAACAAGGAACTGGTGAACCCGTGGTTTTTGAAATAACTCATGTTTTTGGAACATCACTAAAATGGAAAACCAACTGTGAAGTCGCTCAACGTTGTTGTTGACTCGTTGTTACATTCCGTGCAGGTCGTTAGGTACTTAGCAGGAGCTTGCATGGGAGGTGTCGTTGTGGAGCGCGGACCATTGAGTGTTCAGGATAAACTTATAAACTTTTAAACTTATGTTTTGGGTTTTGAACTTTATGCTTCCGTTGATAACTTAAACTTTGTTGAACTACTTGACACCAATTATGTTGCTTGGTTTGGATTTTTATTTATTTACTTATATTGTTCAATATGATTGGTGGCTGGATCCTGCTCAGTCACGCTCCCTGTGGTGATACTTCGCTTGTGGATTCTGGGGGTGTGACAGTAAACATATGCAGCAGAAATGTAATGTAAATCAATGTGTCCATCTGATGAATAAACATATGCAACAAAAGTGTTTATGAAATCAATGGGCTAGCATTCTCAGTCAACATACATAGCAAAGCATAATGAAAATCATGTACTATATGTGTACTAATTGAACATAGTAAGTATATTTCATGAAAAGTACAAAAGTAACAAGTATGCACATGTGTATCACCCCAAAAATATTTGAAAGCAGTAAAAGAGGGAACTACGTACTCACTTGATCTTGCTTAGTAGTCTTGGAATTAAGACCAAATAAAGCTCAAAGGATCACGGAATCAATCAGTACCTAATATAGGTAACTATGTTAATAAAACGAACCTAAATCGGAAGATCAGATAGAATGAGGTCTCATAAACCAAATGAGTATTGGAACTCATATGATATGGTTTAATGAAGCCTACATTCTAAGTTGGAACCTATCCTAAGTGTCACACCGCAACCGACGGCGGAAACATCGGGATGAGACGTACAAATTGCTCAAAACAACATAACACTATTGTGACAATATAAATTAAATTCATTTCATAAATTTCCAATGGAAATACATTGTTTTCAATTACATCACAATTCAAACATAATAAAATAGTATACTAAAATGGGTTTCTAATTCCATCCTAGCTGGATTGCTTTGTTTCTTGAACATCAACCTTGGATTGCGTTGCGTTTTTCTTGGTATAACGCACGAGTAAAGATTGAGAATCCAAGAGAACACACGTAAGAGATTATCCTAGATAATTAAAATGTAACATAACGATCTCGTTATTATCTAAGGTTAAATAAACTCTTAAATTTATTTTACAAATAACTTATGTTATAAATAAAAGAGTTAAATGAATTAGGTTTTTGAAATAAAAAAAAAAACATTAATCTTATAACTATAGTTTAAATGAATTAGATTTTTTTTGATATAGATTGGAAAACTTGGTGTATTTGCCCTTTGGGTTGATGTTTTCTCGTTTGTTCTCTCGTAAGTCCTTGCTTTGAGGACTTTGCGAGTTTGTGTTTTAATGAAGTTTTCCTTTCAAAAAAAAAAATATGAATTAGATTTTTGAAACCTTAAGATAAATCATTAATCTTATATAGGAATTGAAATAAATCGTTAGTTACTGTCTAAATCATTATTAGATTTAATGATTTTATTAATTGCAAATCTAGGAAAAACAAAACAAGACTCGTTTGCTATAGAGATAAAGATTAAAAGACTAAAAAGAATTATTACTTATGAATGAAAAACAAAATTCAAAAAGTTGGCCAGACAACCCGGTTGGAACTCAGGTTCATCCGATTGGAAAATGCTTCCTCAAACACTAGACTATTTGTTTTTGTGATAAACATCCTTTTTAATAGTATTATATAGATAATCAGCTTCAACATGACCAGCTTTTGTAAAAAGAACATGTGCAGCAAAAAAATAATAAAGAGCAAAACAAATCGACAGAACTGTATGTGTAAATATAATTTTCTTGTTCCAGTTAATTTTTGAATGTTATAACAGTTCATTACATGGAAGTTAATAGGAAGGAAAAATATAAAGAATCGAAAAAAAAATATACCGAACGAGAGAGAAGGGCCGCAAGGTTCTGATCGTCTTCTCCGAATGTCTCCGACGAACTCCGAACATAGCGAAACGGCTTCCGTTGATCTCCGTGTCTCTCCGGTAAGTCGTCTGGATTCTCCGGTGAGTCGTAGACTAACCGGAAGAGGGTTTTTCTATTGGAATCGTTGGTGATCGTGTCGAGTCCTGTTAGTGTAACAAAGGTGATGGTGGTTTCGGTTTCGTGAGAAAAAGATGGTATCGAAGGTGATTTTAGAATGGTGAACGAGTGGGGTTATGAGGATGTTGAGACGGATTGTAGGAACTCGGTTTTATAGCTTCATGGTTCAAAGTTTCCGAATTCGGAAAATGGTAATAGTGAACGTATGGGGACAAGGTTGAGACTAGATACTTGATTGAAGGTAAAATCGGAAACCATATAATAGCTGTAATCGAGAGAAATCCGCTCAGGAAAATGGAAAGGAAATGATTGATGATGTTACGTGTTTGGCGGCAAAAAGAAGGTTTATATTTTGAAAAAGTGGTCATTAGTAACCATGAATTTTGGAAAAATTGGTTGATTTTAGAAATTATAGTACTAATATATTGTTTAAGTGGCCTTCCATGTTTATTAATTTCTATGGAATGTTATTTGACTAGTTCTTTACTATATGGTCATCGTTATGTAAAGAAATATGAACATAAAATATATTTTAAACTATACAACGGTTATGAGATTAAAATATATTATGTTATTAGATTATAATATTGGTTACAATTTATTTATATTTGTATCAACCTAATTTAACTATTAAGTTAAGAAAATGATTAATTTTAATTCATGATATTAATTAAAAAAAATAATAACTAAATCAATAATTGAATTAATTTTTAACGAAAATTTCCAGGGTTCAAAATGTTAGGATTCGAATTTCAACACGGGTCGGATTCTGGATATCCGTTTTTGGCGGATGTTACACTAAGTGCTTATGACCCGTTACGACTCGTTAAGGTAGTTTATGCTACTTTAACGTGTCGTTCGCGCAAAAAAGCGTTCGGACCACCTAACTAGTCCTATGACAAGTATTATATGCCTTAACATGTTTAATAACACTGCATAATCAGTTTAAGTGTCAAAAATTAATTTACATATGCTTAAATTTAAATTATGCATGAAAAGGGTATTTTGGTCATTTTCTTAAGGCATATAAACTACCTATCATACAACTAATTAAACTAAGTGACCATAAGGTATAACCTCGGAAGGTTATTCCCTATATAACTATGGCCACAAAATACGTTTCGTCAGATCCTAATGATCGACCAAACGGGTCAGGTTCGAAAGTATAAGCGGTTGTTTAGACCGCTTGACTTACGTCCCTATATAAGCACTAAACTAAAAGTGACGAGTTAAACATGTTAAAACATGTTTAACTAAGTTAGAAAACTGATTTGATATCCTAACAAAGTGTTTTGATACCCGAAAATAGTTTCGTCGCAAAATGCACATAATCGTACGTTTTGACCGAAACTTTGACTCGTCACTACACCTAATCAACGTGGTAATCAGTAGGTATAGTCACAAGGGACTATAGCCATCGTGATTATGCTCACGTTGCAAAGTTCAAACGAACTTTGTCTTGACCAATTCATGGTCAAAGCAGAAAGTCAAACACTGTTTGACTTTCTTGCTTGAAATACATAACCAAGCATGAAAGAAACTTACAAGAGTCCAAGCTTGGAAAAAGATCAAAGAAAACTGAACTATGAAGCCTTCAACCAAGTGGGATAGCTTCAATCAGATCCAAGGTGAAAGAAATGAAGAATGAGCAAGTTGGAATAAGAAAAAGCTTGGGTATTTATAGGAAATCAAGCTCCATTTGACCATTGCCAAGTGTTTATGAGTTAATCAAAGCATGATCCTAGCCCTACACATGTTACACTCTGATTTGGGGGCTTGGGGAACACTTAAACCAGCTCAAGGTATTGAAAAACTAGGATTAAAACCAAGGGAAACATGCTGTTTTGAAGATTCATAGAATCTGCCCAGCTCCAGCTGTCGCGGGCCGCAAAGGATACAACCTCAGTCTTCGCGCCCAACGAGGACTTGCTGTCCAGAAGTTTTAAAGTTTGGTAGAACAGGTCCCTGCATCTTATAAACTTGTTTTTCGACGCGTATAACCCTCATTAACTTATTTTCAAGGCTCTACAAGGATGTTAAAGTATAGGGGACTTGAAATATGCTTGAAAATATCACGGATGCCGGTTCGTTTGATCGTACGGTCACGTTATTTGGTTAATTACGACGAAACTCGAACGGACGCGAAAAACGATCCAAATTACGCGACGAGTGGTATTTTTGCATTCCAATCACTAAAATAAAATATCTTAATGATTACAAAAATTTTTTGATGTCTGGATATGTTCAGAACGTAAGATATGCGTGTAAATGCAAACTTATGCACTTTTTGACGCTTTTAGTCCCTATTGATCAAATAAGCGCATTTTCGCATACCGAACCCTTCAAAGCTTATTTCTAAGCTATGTAAAGGATATTTATGGTATGTTTAGCTTATGATCATGTCCGGAGTGTACGTTACTATACGAATCGGCAATCTTTTGCTGTTTGTCGCAAATAGTCCCTGTGATCGAATAAACTTGTTTTTGCCATACCAAACCCTTTAAAACTTATTTCTAAGTTATGTAAAGGTTATTTAAGGTATTTTAAGTTGTGTCACTGTTCCGAAGTGTTTGTCGCGTTAAACTGATTACGTTTACGCATCAGTTTGCGTATAACTTTCCAGAAAGCGATTTAGAGTTTAAAATCAAACAAAATCAAAACGTGCAAAAATGTCAAACATAATTAAACAATTATTGGGGTCAAAACACATTGTTTTATTGATAATTAAACTGTTCAAAGATATACAATGATTATACAAGCACAAATGTCACATCAATCAAGTCTTGCTTTTTAATGAAATTAGACATACTATACAAATCTTGTATACGTTAGAATAAATTATGGATTTTTTTAGAATTATTCAACCACATATGGATTTGCTGGTCAATTTAAATTGTTATAGTAGTTAGTAAATTCATGTAAAAATACAAATAATCAAGATATCGTATCACCAACTTTGAAATCTGATTTTTCAATAGGTAATCTATTTGTGAAATTTTTATAACAATTTTCATGTTTAACTTGGTAATTGTTCACATTAAATAGATTAAATAATCTGTAAACTAGTTATATCCTTTTTAATAAAAATGACAAAATTTAATAATGCAAAACTAATCATAGTGACACAAATAATAATTTCCATTTAGAGTTGTTATAATCTGCTAGTTGATAAAATGTATTACTCGGAACATTAATAATTATTTTGATTTAACATTCTCAAGTTTGAAAATGTCAATCTTATTGACAATCTTAAATTTTACTTCCTTAGTGTTTCACAAATGAGTGACAAGGGCTATGGGTCATTCTTCACTAAGGAAACTTGTAAGATTGTTGGGCCAGAAGTGGTTAAAAAGATTGAAGAGATCATAGCCGGGAGTAAAACACAGCTTGTTGCTCAAATGGGTGGCAATGTGTATGTGGTTGATATGTTAAAAGATAACACAGTGGCTGATACTTGTCTGTTCTTAGCTGCCTCTACTAAAGTGTCGCAACCCTCGTCCCCTAATAACCCGGGAACGGGCGGCCGTGGCCAGTTTTGGTGGTATCTGGGTTTGTCATTTTGGCAGCGGAATTTACATCAGGACCGTAGTTAGGAAATATTTTATCAAAGTAAAATACCACGCTTTTAATATATCAAACACATGGGAAAAACCCAAGTTTCAAGTACAAACATTTTTATTGGGATAAACCCTATTTTATTTAATAAAAACATCTCTATATTTTAGATAACTTTATTGCCACTTTTCCAAGCCTTCAGTGCTGTCCAGCTGGCTTCTATTTGGCTTTCACATTTTGTTACCTGAAACGCGTTTTAAAAACATTTTGTCAGTGGGAAATACTGTTGAGTGAATCCCAGTTTAATCAAGTTTAATAAAGACCATTGTACAGTATTGAGGACGGTTGCACAATTACATTTGTTTCCATCTATTCAATTACCACCCACGGTACTGTCAACCCGACTTGTGGTCATGTTACTCCTCGCAAGGTAGTAACAAATTTTGTACAAAACCCCAACATACCGACGATAATTGTAGAATACAAATACTCAATCACTGTTTAATATATTATTAATTAAGTGAGGTTTTGTAAAAACAGTTAACAAAAAGGAGATTACTCACATTGCTGTCATAGGTTTTCTTTAAGGGTTTCCTGGTGATTATCTATAATTTATACAAATGCACACGCGTTAGTATAATAACCCAATATTTATATTAATGATACCCTCCCCGAGACGGCATTCCAACGACTACGTCGGGCAGAACCACGACAGCCGTTACGGAACCCTGGATTAATCGGGCAGCGTATCTAATATGTAACCGGGGTTATGATACTTACAACGGAGCAGAACTTCGTTATTTAGGGGGGTATTATGCCCGAGAATAGCTTATACTATAAGAAAATGCGAGAGAAAGAAGTGTGTGAGCGATCGGAGACTGAAGTTGATGCCCTCAATTTATAGGGCTGCAATTGGGCTTTGTCGCGCCCTGCGTAAAGTCCAGCCAAGGCCTTCGCGGCCCACGAGGCTCCCTAGGGTAGGCCCTAGGGTTGCTGATTCGACTCATAGCCTCCGCACGCGTCCTGACACGTGGCGCCCTAGGGTTTCGGCCTGATCTCCTTGCTGTCGCGGCCCGCGTAGGTGGTAGCCAAGGGCTACGCGCCCCGCGAGAGACCATTAAAATTTGTTTTTATTTAATTTTAATAAAATAAAGGTATTCAGGGCCCGTTTTCGTATATTAGGTGTATTTTAGGACATGTTGGGGGCACTTTAAATATATTAGGGGTGTCAAAAATATTTGTGAAGGGTTGTTATATCCTCCCCACCTTGTTTTAGAGCTCGTCCTCGAGATCTACTGGAACAGGTGTGGATATTTCTTTTGCATTTCTGATTCTCTGGTCCTCTTTTGGAGTCCCATTTCACTTTGACCAGAATTAATCTCTTGCGTTTGAGGTTTTTAACTTTCCTGTCTTCAATCTGTAGAGGTCTTTCCACAAACATGAGCTTTTCATTTACCTTTATATCCTTAAGAGGTACTACTAGTGATTCATCAGCTAAGCATTTCTTGAGATTAGATACATGAAATACATCATGTATTCCCGCCATTTCCTCTGGCAGTTGTAGCTGATAGGCTACAGGTCCTACTCTTCTAATAATCTCAAAAGGTCCAACATACCTGGGACTTAGCTTTCCCCTCTTGATGAATCTTACCACTCCTTTCCAACGAGAGACTTTTAATAACACTTTGTCACCTATTTGAAATTCTAGTGGTCTTCGTCTGTTATCAGCATAGCTCTTTTGTCGATCACGTGCTGCTTTCACTCGTTCCTTGACTTGAATGATCTTGTCGGTTGTTTCTTGCACTATTTCAGGTCCAGATAATTGATTTTCCCCAATTTCTGCCCAACAGACTGGGGTTCGGCATTTTCGTCCATAAAGTGCTTTGAATGGTGCAGCATTGATACTTGTGTGATAACTGTTATTATAAGAAAATTCTATTAATGGCAAGTGATCATCCCAACTACCTCTGAAATCAATTACACAAGCTCTAAGCATGTCCTCCATTCTCTGGATCGTTCTTTCACTTTGTCCGTCCGTCGGAGGATGATAAGCAGTGCTCAGATTTAACTTGGTTCCCATGGCTTTTTGGAAACTTATCCAAAAATGAGAGGTAAAACAGCTATCTCTGTCAGAAACAATTGATAAAGGTATTCCATCTAATGAAACTATTTCATTTACATACAATTTAGCTAATTGTTCCATACTGAAAGTTTCCTTCATTGGTAGGAAATGAGCTGACTTAGTTAGCCTGTCTACAATCACCCAAATTGTATCATTAGCTTTCCTTGTTTTGGGTAATTTGGTAACAAAATCCATTGTTATCAATTCCCATTTCCAAACTGGCATTTCTAACTGTTGCCATAAACCTGAAGGTTTCTGATGTTCAGCTTTAACTTGTGAACAGGTTAAACACTTAGAAACATAAGCTGCTATATCCTTTTTCATCCCTATCCACCAGAAGTTCTTTCATAAGTCCTGAAACATCTTATCACTTCCGGGATGCATCGTATACTTAGATTTATGGGCTTCTTCTAATATATGGTGATGTAGGTTTCCTAATTTAGGTATCCACATCCTTTTCTTATGGAATCTACAAATTCCATCTGTTCCTTGTTCTAATTCGTTAATCATTCCTTTTAACTTTTCAGTATCATCCTTGATTACTGATTCTTATGTTTCTCTAATCTGATCATTTAAATCTACCTGTAGGTTTAACTTAAGAGAACGCACTCTTTTTGGCTTTTCATGATACTTCCGACTTAAAGCATCAACTACCACATTTGCTTTTCCTGCATGATATTTAATGTTGCAATCATAGTCACCAAGTATCTCCATCCAACGTCTTGGCCTCATATTCAATTCCTTTTGTCCGAAAACATACCTTAAACTCTTTTGATCGGTGAAAATGGTAAACTTACTACCGTAAAGGTAATGTCTCCAAATTTTAAGGGCAAAAATTATTGCTCCTAATTCTAGATCATGGGTTGAAAATTTCTCTTCATGATTCTTAAGTTGTCTAGATGCATAGGCTATAACCTTTTGACGTTGCATCAACACACATCCATAACCTAATTTAGAAGCGTCACAATAAACTACAAAGTCTTTGGTTCCTTCTGGTCACGCTAGTATAGGTGCGTTGGTTAATCTTTGCTTAAGGATTCTAAAGGCTTCCTCTTGTTTTGGTCCCCATTCAAACTTAACAGATTTACAGGTTAACTTAGTTAAGGGAATGGCTATTCTAGAAAAATCTCGAATAAACCTTCTATAGTAACCAGCCAATCCTAAGAAACTTCTAACCTCAGTTGGTAACTCAGGGGTTTTCCATTTGGTAATTGCCTCGATCTTGGTAGGATCTACATGAATTCCTTCATGATTAACTAAATGTCCAAGAAATTGTACATGTTCTAACCAAAACTCGCACTTCGAAAACTTTCCATAAAGCTTTTCTTTCCTTAATAAACTTAGAAGTGCGTGCAAATGCTTTGCATGTTCCTCTTTACTCTTAGAGTAAATGAGAATATCATCTATCAAGACAATTATGAAATTATCCAAATATGGCTTACATATTCGGTTCATCATGTCCATAAATGCAGCTGGGGCATTGGTTAAACCAAATGGCATGACAGTAAATTCATAATGGCCGTACCTTGTTCTAAAAGCGGTCTTAGGAATGTCCTCTTCCTATACCTTTAATTGATGATATCCTGATCGTAAATCAACTTTAGAGAAAAATCGAGCTCCTTGCAATTGATCGAACAGATCATAGATTATCGGTAATGGATATCGATTCTTAATCGTGACTTTGTTCAATTCACAGTAGTCAATGCACATACGCATTAATCCGTCTTTCTTTTTGACGAATAAAATCGGCGCTCCCCATGGTGATGGCTTGGATGTATGAATCATTTCTCCAACAATTCGTCTAACTGTTTCTTCAGTTCCTGCATTTCTGCTGGTGCCAAACGGTAAGGTGCTTTGGCAATCGGTGTTGTCCCTGGTAGCAGATGGATTCTGAATTCCACTTCTCTATCTGGCGATAGTCCTGGTAATTCTTCTGGAAACACGTCTGAAAATTGAGATACTACTGGTATATCTTTTAGTTCTTTTCCTTTAGTGTTAGTGATTATAGAAATCAAATACACTAATGATCCTTTTCTTATATAACTTGATGTTTTCATCACATAGAAGAATTTTGTGGATCTAGACGGTTTATCTCCTTTAATTGTGATCTTTTCACCTTTTGGTGAATTTACTTGGATTGACTTTTGATCACATAAAATACTGGCTTTATTGGCTATAAACCAATCCATTCCTAATACAACATCAAATCCTGCCAGATTCATTCGATAAAGGTTTGCAACAAACTTTTGATTTAAAAATTCTATTCTTGCTCCCTGCAAGAATTCAGAAAGCTTAATGTTTTCTCCATTTGTTGTCTCTACTAGACATTCTTGTGGGAGTTTAGTTAATGGTTGATTAAGAATTTTGCAAAATGAAGTATTAATAAAATTTTGGTTCGCACCAGAGTTAAATAATACTTTAGAAAAAACATCATTAACTAAAAACATACCGGCTATCACATCCAAAATCATCTTAGCTTCATCTGCCGTCAGAACAAATGCTCTTGCATTTTTAGTGTTCTTGTTGCCCATGGATTGAACTAGTTTCCGACAGTTTGGCTTGATGTGACATTTTTCTCCACAGTTGAAACACATTCCATTATTAGGTTTCCTCCTGCAATCTTCTTCCTTGTGCCCTGGTATCTTACAGAAATTGCAGTAAGTGGAGCATTTTCCCGAATGCTTTTTCTTGCAAGCCTTGCAATAGGGTGCCGAGGTAGAACCTACATTTCTCCCACGGTTGGAATTACCGTAACGGAATTCCTGGGTAAGTTTCTGAGCTAGGTTTCTCCTCTTGTCTTCTTATCGAGTACGCACTAACTCATCTGTCAAGGTATTTGCTAGTTCTACTGCTTCTTCTATGGTTTGAGGCCTAGCTGCCTTGACTACATGTCTAATTTCACTGATTAATCCCAGATGTAATGGGAGATTAATACTGGTTCAGGTGATGCAAGGGTTGGCACTATTCTATCATATTCAAAGAATAATGTAGTGTATCCCTTACTATCCACTTCAGTCATCCTAAGGTTTAGGAATTTATTTGCTATCTGTTCCTTTTCATTGAGAGGGCAGAATTTCCTTTCCACCATGCTTTTGAATTCCTCCCATTCCATATTATGAACCCTATCACTTCCCCTAGACTGGAGGATAGTGTTCCACCATTCTAAGGCTGAGTTCTTAAACAGATTGGAAGCAAACATTATCTTATCTTCTTCTGCGCACTTGCTTATCTTTAAGACTAGCTCAATCTTTTCAATCCAGCGTAAAACCGCAACGGCCCCTTCATTGCCCGAGAGTTCAATTGGTTTACAAGACCAGAATTCTTTATAAGAACAACCATAAGGCATGGTTCTTCTTCTTTTGGGAATGGGCGCTTGAAGTATGGGTCCATTGTTTACGCTGTGTTCAGGTTCAGTGGGTTGCTTACTTCTATGGTTACTTTTATTATCCGCTTCCCTAATTGTTTTGATAATAAATGGCATTGCGTCAATTATCCCTTGTGCCACTATGTGTTGGATGGCACTGTTATCCACTTGATTCCCGTTGTTATTGTTGTTCGGGTTATCATTATTCGGGTTATTGTCATTCTGGTTGTTATCGTTATTCTGGTTTTCCTGGTTCACTTCGTTGTCCATCTGAATTTTAAATATTTATCAATTATTAATATCACAAAATAATATTTAATACAATCAATCACATAACACGCATGTTGATTAAAAACGTCGATCATTGCAATTTACTCTTTTTATATATATAATATGCATCTAATACAAACCGATACTGGAATTTAAAATTACAATACAGCTGCAATTAAAATTACACTACTAGTAGGCATCCATAGCTATGATTTAGGTTTTTTTTCAAACATACATGTATATTATATATTATTATATTATATTATTATTATTATTACTACCTCCACCATCACCTTCACTGATATGGGTTCATTCAGAACTCCATATTGCGCTCGTCGTACTTCCAGAGGAGTCGCTCTCCGACCTGCCTCATTCTCTCGCTACTCTCTAAAATCTCTTCTCCGAAAGTTCGGAGTTCTTGCACATTTTCTGCACTCATTGGAGGTGCAGGTGCTGGGGCTGAGTTTGGGAACTGGGGCATGGGTTCCTGGTATGGGTAAGGATTCTCTAAATTTCCCTAATGTATTCATCGTTATCGTAGTAGGGATCTAGAAGGTCCAAACCTGGGTAGGCTGCTAGATTCGGCATGGGTTCATCTTCTGATATTGGGTATCGCTGCATATAATCCCTATTGTCATCCCACCACGGGTCATAATCTGGGTCTAAGGGATTGGGTGCTGGTACCCTAGGTATCTCCTCTAGATTAAAATCATGCCTTTGGACTTGATTTTCTGGGTTGTTTTCTATTTCCATTGGCTGAGCGGGGAATAGTGGTAATGGTTGGGGTGCTATCAGTTGCTCCAGGTTAGGGTCGGCAGTTGTGGATGCTAGGATATGGAAGTTTGCTAAACTCCTATTAAGCATGTCTTGGGTGTGGGCATCAGTTTCTCTTTTAGCGGCTCCTAGAACTCGCTGCTGTTGTAACTTTTTCATTCTTTTCCTATGCTCGTGTGCTCCCCTACTGAACCATCCTCTCTTTTTCTGAGGGAATGGCTATTCAGACTGAGCCTTAAACACGAATATCCCGTCTTCATTATCAGCTGAATACCCTGAGAGGGCAGGCTGTGAAGAGGTGTCTTCGCTTCTAGGTGAGCTGGACAACTGACGAAACGCGTCGGAAGGTCCTTGGTCGCTCATACTGTAAATTAACAAATAGTCAAATAACACACAACAATAAAATGCGACTATGCACGTAGTTTAGTAGAAAATTTCCTAACATATTGAATAATATCTGGGTGTCAGCTGAACACTTCTTTGGCTGAATCAGTGGCTTAGCTCTGATACCACCGTCTGTCGCAACCCTCGTCCCCTAATAACCCGGGAACGGGCGGCCGCAGCCAGTTTTGGTGGTATCTGGGTTTGTCATTTTGGCAGCGGAATTTACATCAGGACCGTAGTTAGGAAATATTTTATCAGAGTAAAATACCACGCTTTTAATATATCAAACACATAGGAAAAACCCAAGTTTCAAGTACACACATTTTCATAGGGATAAACCCTATTTTATTTAATAAAAACATCTCTATATTTTAGGTAACTTTATTGCCACTTTTCCAAGCCTTCAGTGCTGTCCAGCTGGCTTCTATTTGGCTTTCACATTTTGTTACCTGAAACGCGTTTTAAAAACATTTTGTCAGTGGGAAATACTGGTGAGTGAATCCCAGTTTAATCAAGTTTAATAAAGACCAATGTACAGTATTGAGGGCGGTCGCGCAATTACATTTGTTTCCATCTATTCAATTACCACCCACGGTATTGTCAACCCGACTTGTGGTCATGTTACTCCTCGCAAGGTAGTAACAAATTTTGTATACAAAACCCCAACATACCGACGATAATTGTAGAATACAAATACTCAATCACTGTATAATATATTATTAATTAAGTGAGGTTTTGTAAAAACAGTTAACAAAAAGGAGATTACTCACATTGTTGCCTTAGGTTTTCTTTAAGGGTTTCCTGGTGATTATCTATAATTTATACAAATGCACACGCGTTAGTGTAGTAACCCAATATTTATATTAATGATACCCTCCCCGAGACGGCATTCCAACGACTACGTCGGGCAGAACCACGACAGCTGTTACGGAACCCTGGATCAATCGGGCAGCGTATCTAATATGTAACCGGGGTTATGATACTTACAACGGAGCAGAACTTCGTTATTTAGGGGGGTATTATGCCCGAGAATAGCTTATTCTATAAGAAAATTCCAGAGAAAGAAAGTGTGTGAGCGATCGGAGACTGAAGCCGATGCCCTCAATTTATAGGGCTGCAATTGGGCTTTGTTGCGCCCCACGTAAACTCCGGCCACGGCCTTCGCGGCCCGCGAGGCTCCCTAGGGTAGGCCCTAGGGTTGCTAATTCAACTCGTAGCCTCCACACGCGTCCTGACACGTGGCGCCCTACGGTTTCGGCCTGATCTCCTTGCTGTCGCGGCCCGCGTAGGTGGTAGCCAAGGGCTACGGGCCCCACGAGAGACCATTAAAATTTGTTTTTATTTAATTTTAATAAAAATAAAGGTATTCAGGGCCCGTTTTCGTATATGGGGTGTATTTTAGGACATGTTGGGGCACTTTAAATATATTAGGGGTGTCAAAAATATTTGTGAAGGGTTGTTATACAAAGAGATAGAGTTATGACACAGGAGACTTGGGCACACAAATCTTAAGACTAGCACCATTTTTTAGGCATTTGACTCATTCGTGTGAATGGAGTAGGTCCATTCGTGCGAATGAGATGATTTTAGAACGAATAAGTGTCTTCGTGCGAATGAACTAAAAACTGTACGGATAAGTCCTCCGTGCAAAGAGAATTTTTCCAAACAAACTGATTTTTCTCTTCGCGCGAGTGAGATTTTCTCTTCATGCGAATGGAGGGTCTCTTCGTGCGAAAGGGGTCTATTCGGTCGAACGCATATGAATCCAATTTTTCTATCCAAAATCTTTATTTCTTCGAATTTCATGATGATTCTTCACAGATATAAATGAAAATCAATTCCGAATGTAATGATGTCTTCAATTTCAAATTCCATTCGTGAATTTACGTTTAATTTGATGTTTTATGTCTAAAACCCCCTAAAAATGCATAATCCTTGAGCATAGGTGATTTAATCAACTGTTAGATCGATTGAATCGTACCGTAGCTCTGATACCAATTGAGAGTCCAGGATCCGGTGGGTTTAGACGGAAGTTTGGTTGAGAAAAGAACTAATTCGGTTGAATATTATTACTAAGAATGGAGTAGAAGCAGAAATCTTGTCATAAGTTGAATGCTTCATTCATACTGAAAGAGTTTACATCTTTTACAAGCTGAAGAAAAATTTATCCAGCATTTCCCCTCTAGGAACTCCAAACCTTTTCTCAGCTCTCACTCACAACTCCTATTTATAGGCAAACATCTTCGTGCGAGTGAAGCTTCCTACGAATGAACAAGCTCCATTCATGCGAGTGGACTAGTGTCCCTTCGTGCGAAGGGTTCCTTCGTATGAAGGGAACTTTTCGTTACAATCTCGTGTTTCTAACTCTCATCTACATAATATTCAACACATGCTGTAACTAGCCTATTTGCATAGTGGCGGACACACAGAATATGCACTAACAAGCAAAAGCATGATTCACTGATCAAGAAATAAGCAAAAGATTGAACCAATCTCTCCCAAAAGATAGTGAATCTTGAATACCTATTCAAAACATCTATTCAAGAACAAAGCAAACATCTGATCAAGACTTGGAACGGTTGCTCAAGAAGAAACAACATATGTTGAAAGCTAAAGACTGTTGAAGACTAAATCACTGATGAAGTCAAATGTTTAATGAAGAAAACCAAACAGATGTTTGGATAACTACAACAGAGGATAGCTTATACAGTGTTTTCCCAATGTAACAATATTTATCTTATCAGTGTTTAGACTAGTTAAAACAAATGATAGGATTTGCACAAATGTTTGTAACATCTGTGGAATCTTTTCTGTTAGGAGTGTTAGATGTCAAAATCAGGGTGATGTCAACCAATCATACTTAGTATAAATAGATCACACGTGTTAGTGATCTATTATCACACACATCACTTTTTCTTGTGTCAGAATAGAATTGTTAAGCGAACAGCTGAAGGGGAGTCTGTAAAGTCAATTGATTTGTAAAACATTTGAATCCTTTGAAATTAATGAAAAACAATCATTGATGATGACTTTCTCTTTGTGAATTATATTGTGATAATCAATATTTGTTTGCAAATATCAAACTCAATTCTAACAATTGCCTTATTCCCCCATTGATTTATTACCTTAACTTTTACCCCCCAATTGGATCTGGTGCATTACCTGAAGCCTTCCCAAAGGATTTCAATGTAATATTAGAAGCCTTTTATTACCCCAAGATATGGTTCGATACCAGAAGTCTACACAATAATAATAGTCTTGATACGCTAAATTCGGATTTCCCTTATTTGTATATGGGTTGTTACACACTATGAGTGTACTAATAAGCTTCACTTCACAAGGTTATCAAGAACAAAAGATCTAATTGAGGGTACCAG
This sequence comes from Helianthus annuus, assembly GCF_002127325.2. NCBI lineage: Eukaryota > Viridiplantae > Streptophyta > Magnoliopsida > Asterales > Asteraceae > Helianthus > Helianthus annuus. Next base: position 55,034,903 of record NC_035446.2, read on the forward strand.
AAGTCGTATGCAAACCTTAGTCAAGTTAAGTCAGGTTAAATTAATATGGTTAAATTAAGTGGTTAAGTTAATTTAGTTTCAAAGGGTCATGCAATCCTATATTAATAATAATAACTAATCCAAGAGTATGAGAAGACATAGAGATTACAACCATATGAAACACTTTTACCAATGGTGATTACCACACTTCATGATCTTTAAGCTCTAGCTCAAGTGCAAGTATGTGTGCAACAAAGTGTCTCTCAACTCTCATTTATTAGATATATTTAGTGAACTAATCTAATGATGCTTTACACTTGACATGGATGATCAAAGGTAGGATGTAGGATCCTAGCTTTGGAGAGGTCACGGTTGGCATAGGGCCTTCTCTAAGTATCAACCTCTCACTTCCAAGCAAAGGGGGCTTAATAAGCATCATGATCATGGCATACTTGACTATTGATTAATTAAGGTCCATGAATCATCCACACTTTCTCCAAGGGACTAGAACCTTCATGGGTGAGACAACAAGGCCATGGAGGCACAAGTTTATCATATCAACCTTGGGGCTAAAGCACACCAAGGAACAAGAGAGAAAAGTTGAGCATGCCTCAAATGGGTTGAATGAGACCTCTATTTATAGGTTGGTCGAAGGCGAGTGAGCATAAACCAACCCCACAAACAACTAACAATAAATAAATAAATAACTAAATACCCTCTGGGTTTCTCAAATTCGTCAAGGAAATAGCTAATGTAAGTGTTTCTATCATTTACATGTAAACTTTTTTTTATATTGTAAACACAATATGTGTACACTACTAGAAAAGTGGTCATTTTGCTACGGAAATTTCCTACACAAAAAAATGCATCACAAATTCTGACACGTTTACTACGCATTTCCTACGGAAAAAAGACCTTGATTTTTTTGGCCAATTTGCGACACAATAGTGACAAAAATACTAATTCTAAGTATTGTGTCGGAAGTGCGTAGCAACTTGCTACGCATTTACGACGGGTGAATTATATTTGTATTTGAATTATATTTAAACGTTTAATTATTATTATTATTAACTATTGCGTTGGAAATGCGTAGTAACTTGCTACGCATTTCCGACGGAACTATTATTTATTTGTTGGGATTAGATTTATATGTTAAATTCATTTAAATATTAATTATTGCGTCAGAAATGCGTAGCAACTTGCTACGCATTTATGACGAAATATTTCTCATTATACTTAGATTATATTTTAATGTTTAATCAGCATTATTAGTAATTATTGCGTAGGAAATGCGTAGTAACTTACTACGCATTTCCGACGGAACTATTTGGAATTAGATTTATATGTTAAATTCATTTAAATATTAATTGTTGCGTCAGAAATGCGTAGCAACTTGCTACGCATTTATGACGAAATATTTCTTATTGTACTTAGATTATATTTTAATGTTTAATCAACATTATTATGAATTATTGCGTAGGAAATGTGTAGCAACTTGCTACGCATTTGTGATGGAAAATTTATTGCGTAGGAAATGTGTAGCAACTTGCTACGCATTTGTGATGGAAAATTTATTACCATATTTAAATATTTAACTAGTTTTATTATTACCATATTTTAAATATTTAAATTTATACCAAATTATTTTCGGTACCCGCTATTTGGCGTTTTCGGTACCGGTACTTTCAATTCGGTATGGATCATATTTGGTCTTAAAGTCTGGTCTGGTTTTATATGATAGGAACTGTAAACCAAACAGTTCCTAATGATTTTAAACCGGACTGTGAACACCCCTACCCCACACTTGAGCTTACATCTTTTAATGGCACCGATAACCGGTAACCGGCCAATAACACCCACACCCGAGACGGCACTGTTAACCGGCCGACAACACCAACATCAGAACTCTTCTCGACTTCAAACCAACAGCCGCAGAGGGGAGCCGGCAAGGCGGCGGTGTGACAACCGGTAATTAACGACTTCTAATTACGTGATTAATAAGCGTTTAGACTATAATAAATAGTGTTTAAGACACGAATTAACTTAATTAGGCTTTTGGAATCCCTCCGACACCCCCTTCACGCACACCCCAATATCCCTGCCCCCACCCTTTTTGCTTCAGTTCAACCACCAGAATCACCCACATCTCCATAATGATAAATGATAACGAACTGATGCCATACAAAATACTGACCATGCCGACAAATACGAACTGTATACGTATAATTTAAACTTATGGATCTTGTTTTACGAAACTATCATGCTTCCAAACGTCACAACACGCAAACGTGAATGAAAAACGCAACTGCAGGAACGCACCGACAACGAAACGGAAGCATCGGATGCGTATTATCTTTAAAAATTGAAATATTATGATGTACTTAGCTCCGTAATCGAATTTTACCATCCTTAGTTGAAAACGGATCGAAAAAAATGGATTTAAAAGCGACAAACGGAACACTTCACGCGTTTTAACGCAACCGACAAAATACACGTCAAACCTCAATTTCCGACGTATTTTTTTTAGCATTCTCGACTTAACGTCATATTTTATGACAAAACGACGATCGGGTTCGAGAAACGAGCTTCAGAAACATTGTAGAAACTACGTAGCTAATATAATCACTTCTCATTTGCAGAAACATTCATATAGTTTCTGATGTGCACAAAATGCAACATATAAATTACATCAATTGTGGCATAAAACTAACCCTTTTTAGTACTAATGTTTGGAAAAGTGTGTTTTTCTCTTCCTTTTGTATTTTCAGGATTAAATGAGCTCAAATGAACAAAAGAAGCAAAAAAGGCAGCTAAATCTAACATAGATACAAGAAAAGGAACAAACATGGCATGGCCGACCCCCCGACAGCATCTTCCCAAGCAAAACAAGAGAACAGAAGGCTGAACACGCCCCGTGCTCTGTGAGCACGGGGGCGTGCCCAAGTGTCAGCAGAAAAGACAAAGGTGTAGAAGCTTCTATCGCCCACCACGGGGCCGTGCTCAGAGGACACAGGGCCGTGGTCAACTATAAGATTCGCAGAATCCAGGCAAATCTTGATAGTATAGATACGCTTCTACACATGGGGTCGTACTCAGCGGACACGGGGGCGTGGTCAACTAATGCAGACAAACTGCAATTAATGAAGAAAGAGAGAAGGATGGACACAAGGCCGTGCCCAACGGACATGGGGCCATGCCCGAGCTTCTGTTCATCCTATAAATAGGAGTGGTTAGATCACTTGCAACTCATCTCATGGCACACCACCTCTCTCACACTTCACCCACCACCCACCACCATCACAACACCATCATCCACCACCATCATCCATTGTCCATCATAGAGTGTGTGAGTCATCTCGGGATCCAAGATTGATCGTAAGAGTCCTTGACAATCAAAGGTCATGTTTGCCTAAGTCTCTTACATCACTTGGTGAAGACAAGTGTTTAGTATAATACTTTTTATTTTTAATCTTTTCACACTTTTTATTTGGTCATGTATTAATGACTTTAATAACTAGTTTCTTATGTTGAAGGTGATTCTTCCTTATCGTTTGTCCGTGGTGTCTTGGCATTATTTTACTGTCTATATAAAATAAAAGATTTTCACCATTCATGTCTCCACGGTCTATATGGAGATATGTTGGCTACCTGGTCGGGGGTTAAGGGAACGGTTTGGTAAGAGTCTTGCCATTGTTTAGTGTATAGATCCTGCAAAGGACCTGGGTCAAATTTAGTAGGACCTCCTTCAATACCAACCGGTATTGGATGGCGGGGTTCCAAACTCTTTGATCCCCTCATAAGTTAAACTACTATTAAAACTTTAACCCGGCTACTTAGGACTGTATCCCTGCTGACTCAGACTACTTAGCCAAGGGTAACGTCACCTTCAAAAGAGGGGCCTACCACATTATGCATTAATAACTTAATTAATTATCTTTCAATAATCCGACCCTTTAGGATTGTATGCTTGCTGACTCAAACTACTGGGTTGAGGGTAACGTCACCTTCAAAAGAGGGGCCTACTACAATAACTAAGATAATCTCTTAAAATGTGCAAAAGTGCGGAAATAATCAAAGGTTACACTACACACGAGTCGGATCCAAGTGATTCATCTTGTCTATCTGTTTTATTTTTATTTTATTTTTCAGCATTTTAGTTAATTTTATTTTTGTAGTTTAAAAATCTTTTTCTAACTTTTGATTTGATTAGAGTTGAGGATAAACCGGTACTAAAAGCTCTTGTGTCCTTGGACGACCTCGGTATCTTACCAACACTATACTACGCTCACGATGGGTGCACTTGCCCATATGTGTGTTTAGTGTTAGTAAATATCGTGTTTTATAAATTTAAAACTTGGCTAAAAAAGTGTAAAAGGGCTTAAAATATACACCTAAAACCTATCACACCTAACACGCATCAAGTTTTTTGCGCCGTTGTCGGGGACACAAGGATTTTAAGAAAGTTAGGAATCAACGGCCTAATCGTTTTTTCTAAATTTTTCTTTTCTTTTTAGGATTTTCGTAATTTTTCAGTTCCTGCAGAGCTCAGCACGGGCCGTGCCTGGTCGGACACGGGCCATGCCAAGCATTGTTACTGGCAGTTTTTATTTTCCGAGTTATAGAGAGTTGAGCACGGGGCCGTGTCGGTACAACACGAGGCCGTGTCCAACTCCCCATTAACAGGGATCCGGAAAACAATCACTGTATCTCCGACCACGGGCCGTGTTAATCTGAGCACGAGGCCGTGGTGAACCTTCTGACTAACATTCTTTTCTGTTTTTATTGCAGGACTTGGAACTCAGGCGCCACATTTGCATTCGCCACGTAGTGTATGAGCTCCAGTTCCAGTAGAGACATAAAAGAACCCCTAGACGAACCCGAAAGCTTTCTACGAAAGAGACTCAAAGCTAAAAACCAAGAGAAAGTTTCGAGGGACCTACTTCCAATGGCAGACCAACGTACCCTCATGGATTACCTACGACCCACCGTAGGTAATCTAGGCGCCGTTATCAATGCACCGAATGTCGAAGCCAACAACTTCGAACTTCGGCCACATTTGATACAAATGCTTCAAAACTCCGCAACCTTCCATGGGCTTGCGGACGAGGATCCCATCTACATATTACTAATTTCTTAGAAATATGTGATACCTTTCGGATCAATGGAGCATCTAACGACGCCATCCGCCTTCGAATGTTTCCATTTTCACTAAAAGACCGAGCTAAGGCTTGGCTCAACGCCCTCCCAGTTAGCTCGGTAAACACCTGGGATGAACTAGCCCAAAAGTTTCTATATAAGTATTTCCCTCCTGCTAAAACGGCTAAATTAATGACTGAAATTAATACATATTCACAAGAGGATGGGGAATCCTTATATGAAACTTGGGAAAGGTTCAAGGAGCTACTAAGAAAGTGTCCTCATCACGGTCTTGCGGTGTGGCAACAAGTATTCACGTTCTACAATGGGTTGTTACCACACACAAGCCAAACACTTGACTCTAGCTCTGGGGGACTTTTAGGTAATCGTCGCCCAAATGAAATATATAATCAAATTGAGGAAATTGCTCAAACCAATTTTCAGTGGCACACTCCCCGAGGCAATAAATCTATTGCCCCGGGCGCCCATAAGGTTGATGAAAGCACTTCTTTACAAGCCCAAATCGAGGCCCTTTCTTCAAAAATCAAAAAACTAGAAATGACAAAAACCGCCTCGGTCATGGCTTGTGAAGGGTGTGGTGGGCCACACCAAAATTGGAGTTGTATGAAAGAGTTAGATGATCAAACAGAGTCGGTAAACTACATTGATAATAGACCTAGGCCGCCGGGTCCTCCAACAGGTACCTACAACCAAGGATGGTGTAACCACCCTAACCTTGGTTGGAGAGAACCCGACAATAGTGGTAACCAACAAAATCTAAACCAACGAACAAACTTTCAACAACCAAGAAACGAGTCACAAAATTTCTCTCAACAACAAGGTGGACGAGAAAGGCTTGAAGATATTGTATCTCGCCTCATCTCCGACAACGAAAAGAAAAACTCGGATCGATTTCAACAATTGGAATCGAATTTTAGAAATCAACAAGCTAGTATACAAAACATTGAAAAACAATTAAATCATATAGCTCAGAATTTCTCCGAGAGACTACAAGGCGCGTTACCAAGTAATACCGAAACCAACCCGAAAGCACAAGTCCATCTCATAACATTGAGAAACCGTACCGTGGGTTCCGAAGAGGCTCCACCACCGCCGAATAAAGAAGCACAGCTCCGCCCCAACAAGAGAAGGCTTCTCCACCAATTCAAGAGCCTACTAAGGCTCCTCCGGTTCCATACCCCGGTCGGTTAATTCGTCAAAAGACCGATGAGCAATGCGCAAAGTTTGAAAATTTATTAAAACAATTGCATGTTAATATTCCATTTATCGAAGTCCTAACTCAAATGCCTAAATATTCAAAATTTATGCGGGACTTCCTCACTCATAAAAGGAAAATTGAATCATTGCAATTAGTTAACTTAGGTAAAGAATGCTCCGCCTTACTACTCAACAAACTCCCGCAAAAGAAGATTGATCCTGGAAGCTTCACGATTCCTTGATCAATTGGGGAATCCCCAATTCGCAATGCACTAGCCGATCTTGGGGCTAACATAAACCTCATGCCCACTTCAATGTTCAAATGACTCGGCCTAGGAAAAACGAGCCCTACAAAGATGAGCATACAACTTGTCGACCGATCCGTCAAATATCCACAAGGTGTCGCTGAAAATCTATTGGTCAAAGTCGAAAATTTCATCTTCCCGGCCGACTTTGTCATACTAGACATGGAAGAAGACGCCGAAGTCCCTCTCATCCTGGGGAGGCCATTTCTAGCCACAACACAAGCAGTGGTGGACATGAATGACGGAACACTAACATTGAAGTTTGGAGAAGAGGAAGCGAAGTTTGGGGTTGGAAAATGTAGGATCGGACTTCGACCTAAACGAGTCGTTCGGAAGAGCTCAAATCCGTTTCAGCGGCGGAAACAAAGAAACGGACGTATACACAGCTTGTTTCACACTTTAATCCTCTCGTATATTGATATTACAACGATTACAGTACAAGAAAATACCGGCAGCACCTCGGTATCAATTCCGAACCACGTTACAAATGAATTGACAATTAAGCCTATATATAGTATTTAGGAACCGCCCCAAATGACAGGACACAAAGGCGGTTCAACTAACTTGCCATAAAGGCGGTTCCACCATGTTGCCTTAAACGCGGTTCCACATGGTTGACGTATAAGCGATCTGACAAACATCTTCAAAAGCGATTAGACATGTTGACTTTCATGAGCATGTTATTTTCTTGTGAACTCTTGTCATATACTCTCATTGGACCTTTCACTTGATGTAGGCTTCTAGTTGGATGATCATTTGGTGACTTTCTATTGGACCATTTTCTCATTTGTCTTGAGTGAACTTTCAAGACTTGTTGTGAAGCATGATTTAAACGGCCACTTTTGTAATATTTGAATGATGACATCACTTGTGATGTCACCTAGGTGATGTCACTCGTGATGTCATCCCCGATCAGATCCGCACCGTAGCCTAGACTTGACACTAAGACGAAGCCGACAGATGACTGCACCAACAGACTCCCCCTCAGATGTTGACGAGTCTAAAGTGTCGAGTCTTCAACGACTTCAGTCTTTATCAGTCTTTGGACTTCTCTCTCTCTATCTTCAGACTCCCCCTCTCGATTTGCTGGCATTTCTTTGATCTTCAGCAACATCTTCAGGATCGACGTCTGGCTTTCCTGCAAAAACTCTACCTCAGAGTAAATTTCTTTCACATATATTTATCAAAACATATGAACTTACATCAATCCAGATTCTTATTCAAAACAGACTCAGATTGTGATGAACCACTTGAAAAGGTTTGATTATGAAAAACATTTTAATTGCACACACACACTCCTCCTCAAGAATTGCTCATCATGTTTAGCACTCGGAATTTTGAAAATCAGCCATCCAACATCAGTTGTCGAAAATCTTTTTGACTTTTTCAAAATTTATGCTAAAACACACTTAAAATCTTTTTGTATTTTGAAATAAAGAAACTAAAATGCAGAAATAAACTATTTACAAACAAGATTTTTGTGAGCTCGTGCAAGAGGATCATATCAGTTTTGAGACAAATCACCAACACCGTTAAGCTTTAAACATTCTTAGTTTTAAACAATTTGCCTAGATTGTCAGTATGTTTGTCCACTTGAATTTTCAACACAAATTTCAATCGATTCGAGATACGATATTAATGTTTTAGAGACTTAAACTTAATTGTGTATCACTCCACTTGAATATACTCCCGTATCCAGATCCCAAATATTCAGTCTTACAGGTGAGTATACCACAGATGATATCTGTAAAGGGGTTAAATGCGAAACCGTGAGAGCTCAGGTCAGAACTTCCGTTCAGCAGAGAGATGACGGTTCGACTTTTGGTGGGTCCCCTTTAGAGGATCTTTTTGCATTTCAACAGCAGCGACTATCAATTTTATTGTTTCATCAGCATGCTGAGGGCGAAGCTTATGTTTCAAAGCTTTAGCAGAAAGTATTATCCGGGGACTAGGTCAGTACTTCCATACAGCAGAAGTCCCAGGATAATACCCCAGATATCACTGAGTATAAAGACCTAGTATCTCAGAATACGGGACCTTTCAAACAAGATTTCGGGGGTTACCCATATATCCAAGAATAGTTACCCACAAATTAAGCAAGTTTGATTTAGGTTTATATCTCGTTTCAATTTACTAAATGTGCGAAAATCTACTGACACATCCGCAGTAATATCGTTTAACACTTTTTAACTTTTCATTTCTTTAGCGTGCCGTGATAGTCCACTGATGTACTATCATTTCCTCTTTTTCGCAACAAAACTCATTTTTGAATTTTATCATGTTTTTGGCTTTTTCAAATTTTCAAATGTTTTTGGATTTTCTGAAATTTCCCTACTCCCCCTAAAATGCAAACACATTTTAAAGAAAATTTGAAAACTTCTAAATTTTTACCTACTAGAAACATAAAAAGTAAAACAAACTATACAGAAACTTGACAACTGACACTGAATCACATCAAATCGCCATTCACTAGGCATAAACAATCTGAACTCCCCCTATCACACATCATTTTCTCGTTTAGATTTCAAAACACTTAAGTTTGTTTTAATCAAAATGATTTTTCCGGAAAATGAATTTGTGTTGATAACAACCACTTGTAGGTTTATCAATCTTAAAAACGGGGATGTGGTTCATCATCTTGTCTATCTTTTGTCATGAATAGTAAATCAAGTACAAATTAATGTCCCTGATTTACCATTTGCATTCAATAGTTTCCTGTACCACTTGTAAATGTAATCACTTCACAGTATCCAAGCATCTCAAAATTTAACCACAATTACCACTTGTGGGATCAAGATTACCACTTGTAGATACAATGGTTACCACTTGTAGGAATGTGACCTCTACATTACCATTTTTCAACCAAAATGCCGATTCCTGCTTCGCACTAACCATCTTGGAAGCTCCGGCATAGTCTTTTAACCTGTAAACAAAAACATTTAAGCATTAAACACAAACATTCAAACTTCTCAAATACTAGAAGGATGCCGATTCATGATCCACGATATAAACTTGGGATCTCCGGCGTAGTCCTAAGACTATCATGGAAAACAAACATCCATCCAAGTCTTCTCAGACTTGATGGATTTCAACTCCTGAGCAGTCGGGTTATATGTAGCCTTTTTCGTGGCGTAAAAATCTTTGACCCCCTTTGCTCTTCCACTCAACATTTTCCCAAATATCTTTTTAACATTCCCGTTGAATGTTTTTTCGACATCAAAATCATTCTTTTCTTTGTAGAACTGATTCGAAATCTCAGTTTTTCCCACTTTCTTCTTTACTTCCTCAAACTTCAATGATGGAAACTCCTCATCATTTACCAACATCTTCTTTTCAACCTGTGGCTCCTCTGGCTTTGTGGAACCAGATTCATCGCCGACATTTACTTCATCTTTCTTTGCAACCCAGACCTGGTTGTCCTTTCCTTTCTTCTCATACTTGTTCTTTTGTGAACATTCACCAACCTCGAATTTTGAATTCTCAAACATTCTAAGTTTTTCAGTCGGTGGTTCAACATCAACAACTTTCTCTTTCAACTTCTGAGACACTCCCTGTTTTGCTTTGGCATTCTGTGTACAGTTCCATGCAATGTGACCAACTTCATTGCATCTGTAACAGGTACGAGTCTCTCTTTGATAAAACACTTCAGCTCCATTTCTCTTTCTTTCAGCAAGAAACTCCTGGTTTGACTGTTTCCAGAACGGTTTCTTCTGTTCTTCATCCGAACTTCCACCTGATACAAATTCAGTTTTTGTTTTAGAATTTTTATCATTTTTATGGTTTTCTGGTGGAATAAAACCAAGACCTTTCTTTTTGTAGCTACGATTTTGGTTAGGTTTCTTTTGAAAAACAGAACCAGAATTGTTGCCCTTTTTCTTATTTAAACGTTGCTGAACTCTAGAAGTATATTTTTTAGGTTTTTCAACACTTTTCAAACCTTTTAATTCTGAAATATTGATTTCTGTTAGTTTGAAAGTTTTGTTTATTAATTCCGTTTTAATACTCATTATAGGGATCTCTTTATTGTAATATAATTTGTCCGAACCTTTCAAAGTATAAACAACTTCGAATGATTCATCATTCGAATTTGACTGTGAAAGCAAAAATTCTAAACTATAAGACCGTTTAACCGACGAATTTGAACTTTTGACTGACGACTTTGACCCTTCAGACTCAGATTTCGACTCGGACTCCTCATCAATATCCAACACCTGATCGACCACCTTTTTAATTAACTCAGACTCATGATCAGTATCAGACGAGGTAAACGTGACATCAATATTGTCTGGTAAAACTTCAGTTGTGTCGGTTTTTAACTGAATATTAACTGCTTTCTCCAATTGCTCCTCATTTGGTTTCCTAGGAGAATACCCATCCCAAATTGGAGGTGGACACTTGTTATAGCTAACAGTCGTTTTCTTACCACAGTCATTCTTCTTCTTTTGCTTCTCATCTTGAAAAGCTTCTAAACCTGCAACAGTTGGATAAACACGATCAATAAGATAATCAGAAGTAGTGTAGCTTAACAACAACCTCCTAATTCTCTCATTCTCTATCTTTTCGATTTCCAACTCCTGCTTCCATTTGGCACTCTCTTCAATGTAAAAATTTATTGCCTTTTGTTTCGACATCAAAGTAGCATTCATCATGGTAAGCGCTTGTTCTCTCTCTGAGTTTGTTGTTTGAAGACCAGTTACTGTTCTGTTCAACACGTCGTACGATTCCTTCACATAATTAAGGTTGAACAATAACTGCTCCTTCTTCTTTTCATACTCAGATATGATGTCGTCTTTAGCTGCACAGTTCTTGCAATCTTCCAAGCACTTCTCGCATGGCTTGATAACTTCAATAATCTTCTCAACTTCGATTGTTTTAACAACTTCAATCACCTTTTCCACTTCAACCACCTTTTCTACTTCAATAACAACCTCAGTAATCTTCTCAGCAACATTCTCAGCATTTTGAACATCGCCTTCAGATTCAGTTTGTTGTTCTTTAGCAGCTCATTTTCCCTTCAGTTTCTCCATGCAATCTACAAAATAAACATGAAAACTTTTAGGAGAAAGATGAGTTTTAGCAACATTTATAAGTTTTTCTCCCTCATCATCACTGCTGTTGTGAACTGGTGATTGATCAAAGTGAACAGATTTTTCAGACTCATTATCAGATAAATCAGAAACAGTTGGTGATTTATCAAAAACAACAGCCTTTTCTGAACCAATCTCATTCTGAACACTCTCATCAGAACTAACTGCATATTCAACATTTTCATCTGAATCTGTTGAAATTTCTCCAGATCTTTCAGAAATTTTATCATCAACACCATCTGAACTTTCATCAGATGACACAGATTTTTCATCTCCACTTGATACATTCTCTCCAATAAATCTCATCCAAGTAGCAAACAAATTTGGCTCTCGGACGATCTTTGCAATGAAAGCTTTATAATCTCCATTCTCATCAACAAACATATCCCAACTAAAACCTTCTGGTAGTTTCTCATCATCTTGATCAACAATGCGTGCGGCTGTGGCTTCAGATGATATGAAATCACTCCAGCTGAAATCTACCAAACATGCTCTTTTCGGATCTTCTATCTTTCCTCCGTGAGCTGTTTGAGGTTCTTGGGATCGACCGACTTGCTGATAGATAGCTTTGCGGTAATAATCATCTTTCCCAAATGGATTTTGTGCTCCGCTAGCTTCTCTTCCTTTGCATTCCCGCTTGAAATGGCCTTTCTCCCTGCAACGAAAACACGTAACTTTAGATTTATCAAAACCTAAAGTAGAAACATGTGCATCAAGAAAGTCATTTCTCCCGGTAATGGTTTTGAATTTCTCAGCCCGACGAAGAACACTCGCAAGACACCATTTGATATCCATAAGTTCCATTTCCTCGGCGTCTATTTGATCGTAATCCTCTTTGGTGAGCATGGGATTTCCAATCCGACCAGCAACTAGACCTTCATAGGATAACAGAACTGAACCCAGAAGTGCCATGTGGTCTTTCGCAGTGTCTTCAGAGAAGCTTTGACCTTCTGGAAGGTTGAGAGCTATGTTGCACTGAATTATGTATCCATTTCCGGTTTTCGTACTCTGAGACTGAAAGCTTGTGTTAGTCTCTTTCGGATTCACACTCGGAAACGATGAAAACCCGCTGCTGCTCTTGTTTGAACCCTGATCAGCTTTCTCAGATGAATCTCCAACACTGAAGGCGGTTTGAATCTTTGGACTTCTTTCAGCTTCAGAAACTGGAACACTACCTTTATAGTACATTTTAACATCCTGTTGACCACTAGGACTGTTCATTCTAGCGATCTTTTGCTGTTCAAGATTCTGAGCCTCTAATTTTTCAATAAATTGCCCAATTGTCAGTCCATCATAAACGCCCGTGTTTTTCAAGATCATTAAATACGTTCCCCACTCTTTTTGAGGTAACGCATCAGCCAACTTATCAACATATTCTTCACGACTTTTATCGACACCAATCATTGTTAATGATCTCACTAAGTGACAATATCGTTCAATTAGCGCCTTAGTATCCTCTCCTGGTAAACTGCTAAAAAGATCGAACTCTTTCTTGAGTAATGCCTTTTTGCTTTTAACCATGCTCGCACTACCCTCGAACTTGACCTGAAGAGCATCCCAAATCGATTTAGCTGTTTTGTCGTGTTGTAGCAAGATGAAAATATCTTCTTTGATTGCTTGTTGTAATAAACTGATCATCATTTTCTCTGCTCTGTACATTGCACGTTCTTGATCTGAGAATTCGGATATTTCTTTTACAACATTCATCTCTGTTCTCGGTAACGAATACTTCTTCAAAATGCATTCCCACGATCTGAGATGATTTGCCTGAACCCAGTTTTCAAAACGATCTTTCCACCCGTAGTATTCTTCAATACTCATAAGTTTCGGGGGTTTCTGGGTGGTTCCCGTCTCATTTTCCAGGTTCATAGCTTGAGCAATTGCGGCTGGAGTGCTCGGTGTAGCAAACGCGTTGTAAAAAACAGAATCCATGCTTCAAGAATCAGATAATACTTCGAGCAATACGGTAATGCTTCGGGAAAATACCTGAAAGACAAACAAACAACACAATCAGTTTACGGTATTATCAATTAATAGAAACGAACTGGTACTCGAACTGATGATCAATTCTGTGCGGATTTGAAAGTTGACAAGCTGAGTGAACTAAACGTTGACCAACTGTGCGGACTGAATGACACACTGAGCGGACTGCTTTGACTCGGATCAATTTTCAACAAACAAACTTGGTATGAGCGAACTGATGAACTTTGGACAACGTGAACAATTTTTGAACTCCAAATCGTATGGACTAGAATCGACAAGCGAATGTGACCTTCCACACGATTTCACGCGACCAAAACATAACTTGGATTTCCAAACACCGTATGCGAACAAGTAACACCTGACGAACTGGAACAAACTTTTAAGCAGACATAACTAAGATCAAATGACCCTGTGTTCACCAAACACAATTTGAACTGCCAAACAACCGGAACACTTATAACCAATCACATAAAATCACATAAGCTGTTGAAAAATGGGCGATAATACAACAGATTTAATTGGGCCGCTATGTTGGCTAATAGGGGCGGCACAAGTGGGCTTGGATTGGGTGTTTTGGTCGGTAGTCTTAAGTGTTTGGATATGATTAATAGTCAAATGGGGCGATGGATAAGGAATTGGGTCAAACTTTAATGAAGTAGGCGGTGTGCTTCAAGACAATGATTGGGCGTTTGGGGTGGTGGACTTAATTGTTATTTAATTTGACTGATATATGACACAAACCCACCTATCTGACAACACATTTTTTTAATTGATTATGATAGGGCCCTTAATGTGTAATAATCAGACAAACACCATGACCAAGATGATAGGACTGAATTTTTTAAGTGGCCGACAATCAGATCATTAAAGCGAACTAGTCTTATAGGCGGTTCATAAATGTGTCATAAAAGCGGTCTCAAAAAGTGGTCCTCACTATGCTTTTGGAGCGGTTCAAAGACGTTCCTATGAGCGGTTCATGACAGTAATTTTCGAGCGATTCCAGAAGTATTTCGAGCGGTTCCAGATATATGGCACCCGCTTTTAAGGCAGGAATTATGGGCGGTTCACGAAGTGATGTCAGCAAACATGAATCGCTTTTAGAGCAAAAATTCAATTTTAACCAAAATTAAGCCGAATTAAGGTCTGAAACTTTCCAGGCTTTGTTAAAACATGATTCCGCACACAATATGTAAATTTGACGCAATTTTGACCGTAAAAAGTTGCGTTTTTCGAAAAAGAAAGGTGTAGAAGCAGAAAAAATGATGAACACGAGCTGTATATGCGAGATCTCCTCCTCCTTGGCTCTGATACCAATTGTAGGATCGGACTTCGACCTAAACGAGTCGTTCGGAAGAGCTCAAATCCGTTTCAGCGGCGGAAACAAAGAAACGGACGTATACACAGCTTGTTACACTTTAATCCTCTCGTATATTGATATTACAACGATTACAGTACAAGAAAATACCGGCAGCACCTCGGTATCAATTCCGAACCACGTTACAAATGAATTGACAATTAAGCCTATATATAGTATTTAGGAACCGCCCCAAATGACAGGACACAAAGGCGGTTCAACTAACTTGCCATAAAGGCGGTTCCACCATGTTGCCTTAAACGTGGTTCCACATGGTTGACGTATAAGCGATCTGACAAACATCTTCAAAAGCGATTAGACATGTTGACTTTCATGAGCATGTTATTTTCTTGTGAACTCTTGTCATATACTCTCATTGGACCTTTCACTTGATGTAGGCTTCTAGTTGGATGATCATTTGGTGACTTTCTATTGGACCATTTTCTCATTTGTCTTGAGTGAACTTTCAAGACTTGTTGTGAAGCATGATTTAAACGGCCACTTTTGTAATATTTGAATGATGACATCACTTGTGATGTCACCTAGGTGATGTCACTCGTGATGTCATCCCCGATCAGATCCGCACCGTAGCCTAGACTTGACACTAAAACGAAGCCGACAGATGACTGCACCAACAGAAAAAGAGTAGAAGACGAAGATCCGGTCAACTACATGAAGGTCATCGACTCAAGCTCGGATGATGCCCTCCGACGGTGTAGCATGGGATGCAAAACATCCCACTTGGGTAACATATGACTAGGCTTTGGGTCTAGCCAAGGACCCTTATAAACGTGGCGCACGACGGAGGCATTCCGCAGATCTATCCTTAGTTTAGTTTAGATTAATTTTTATGGTTTCTAGTTTAGTTTTGATTTTCAGGAATAACACACACTCGGGATGGTGAAGGATAACAAGGGAAACTTGCACCAGTGCCCCATGCATGAAAACAAGGCCATCCGACAAATTTTTCTTCGTTACAGCAAGTTCAGCACGGGCCATGCCCGCCCAACACGGCCCCGTCCTACACAATCTGCAGAAAATGCCCAGTTCAGGTAACTGGACACGGGGCGTGTTCTGTTTCTTTTTACAACTTTTGTTATTGGCACTTAAACACGTGGCCGTGCCCGGACACCACGGGGCCGTGTCCAGACGCCCAGTAACATAAAATTTTGCTTCTTCACACCTTTTACACATTCAATCAACCTAAAAACTTATTTTTGGGACACATTGAGGACAATGTGTAATTTAAGTGTGGGGGGGGGGGAGATGCTAAAACTTTGAATCTTGCAAGTCCTAATTAACAAGCCTTACACAAAACTCTATTGGAACCGCTAATCACCCCAAATTTTTTTCAAAAATTTTCATTTTTTTCAACTTGTCTAGGTTTGAGTTGGGAATTTCAAAATTCTAAAAAGGTTATATTTTTACAAATTTACAACCGATAGCGTCGTGATAAAAAGAACCAACATAAGAAAATTATGAAACGGCATGACAAACTTAGTTAAAATTTGATTATATATACTTGATCACATAAAAACCCATTCCCACAAAAGTGAGTTTTGAGCCTTTATTGAGCATACAAATACAAATCTTTAAACTAAATGCTCATTTTTCGTTTCTTGTGTGAATAGCCGCTTGGTTCTTACAACTCTAGAACTTGCCACGACGATACATTCCCGGTCCTTACCAACTTAAACCCGAGTAAGTAAATGATGGAGGCATTAGGACTAACCCTTTTTATTTCTACACCATTATTTTTTCTTTTTTTTTACCACCTACCCAAAATCCCCCTAGTTAACCCCTTTGAGCCTAAACCTTTTCATTTCTTAACCCAAAACCAAACACCCTTTTTAACCGCCTAAACCTTTTTTTCTTTTTAAACCCTTTATTTTAGTAACAAAGCTCGGTTTTTCTTAATGACTTGAATATATATATATATATATATATATATATATATATATATATATATATATATAATGAGGATGAAGTCCAAGAAATAAACAAACAAGTTTATCAAAAACAACTTTGTTTGAAAGAAATGCTTCATCAAAATAAAAAGTTTTGAAAAATATCGAGTCTTATGAAAACCGACGCTTTTTACGCTTTTCGCCCTTTTTCTAACCACTAACCCAACCACTCACCTTTAGCTCAAGCCTAACCCTTCACCCAAAAAGTCCTCTTGATATTTACAAAGGTGTATAGTTAAAAAGGAGGAGGATTGATTGCTTGGCAAGCTGTAGGAGTAAGTTCCATGCCGCTCTCGAGTGATTCACTAAAAATACACCTTCGGCCGAGTGTTGAGTGATCCCCCGTGAGGTATGTGAACTTATATATAAATGGAATTTAAAAAAAAAGGCATGTTATGCCCTAATAAGTAATTTATCTTATGAAACATTTTTAATAAATAATGACGAATAGGATTGTAAATAAATAAAAATAAAACTTAATAAAGAATCTTGGAAATCCCGACACTCTATGACAAGCCCAAAAACCTTCTCTTCTACCCATTCCATTTGGGAGTGTAAAGCCACATTATAAAGAGTTTTGCTTGAGGACAAGCAAAGATTCAAGTGTGGGGGTATTTGATATGCACAAAATGCAACATATAAATTACATCAATTATGGCATAAACCTAACCCTTTTTTTGTACTAATGTTGGAAAAAGTGTGTTTTTGTCTTCCTTTTGTATTTTCAGGATTAAATGAGCTCAAATGAACAAAAGAAGCAAAAAGGCAGCTAAATCTAACATAGATACAAGAAAAGGAACAAACGTGGCATGCCTGACCCCCCGACAGCATCTTCCCAAGCAAAACAATAGAACAGAAGGCTGAACACGCCCCGTGCTCAGTGAGCACGGGGGCGTGCCCAAGTGTTAGCAGAAAAGACAAAGTTGTAGAAGCTTCTATCGCCCACCACGGGGCCGTGCTCAGCGGACACGGGGCCGTGGTCAATTATAAGATTCGCAGAATCCAGGCAAATCTTGATAGTACAGATACGCTTCTGCACATGGGGTCGTGCTCAACGGACACGGGGGCGTGGTCAACTAATGCGGACAAACTGCAATTAATGAAGAAAGAGAGAAGGATGGACACGGGGCCGTGCCCAACGGACACGGGGCCGTGCCCGAGCTTCTGTTCAGCCTATAAATAGGAGTCCTTAGATCACTTGCAACTCATCCCTTGGCACACCACCTCTCTCACACTTCACCCACCACCACCACCCACCACCATCACAACACCATCATCCACCACCATCATCCATCGTCCATCATAGAGTGTGTGAGTCGTCTCGTGTAACACCTCGAAAAATTTCGTCCAATAATGTCTTGACACGTGTCATAAGGTTCCGGTATGTGAAAGTATACTTTAGAGGGACTAAAAGTGACAAACAGTGAAAACTATGGAACGTAAGGGTCCAAAGTGTCAACAATGGATAAATAGACTCTATGATAACCCTACATAATGTTTATAACCTTAAACGGAAGGTTCATGGATCATACGACGCGGAAATTGCACAAAAGTGAGGAATTGCAAACTATAGGGGCCAAAAGTGTCAACATGTTTAATTTATACCTCTGAGTGAACTTTTGGCAGACCCAAAGCTTTGAGAAGCTAAAATCTACTCACTAGAATATGTGGTAAAAATTTCGTGAAGTTTCGATAACGTATGAGAAAGTTATGGCCAAAACCGTACTTGAAGGACTAAAAGCGTCAACGTCGAATTTCATGGCTTTTCGGTTGAGTGCAAAGTTATCCGAGGACATTACCATGTTGGTAAATGTCCCAAGGTTCTTAAAAACCAAGTTTGGGGGTTTACGAGTCAAAATAAGTAGCCGAAACATCGCGTGCAAGGACAGGGACCAAAGCTGCCAAGTTTGAAAGTTGTTTGGCTGATCAGCAGGTCAGGCGACCCGCCTGGACAGGCCCAAGCGGGCCGCGTGAGACTATCAGGTACAGAAATTCGCGAAAATTGCATTTTGGGTCCGAATTTGAAGTGGTAAACAGCTCATGGCACCTCCAAAAGCTCCAATAAACATCCTTGCATGCCTATGGCAACAGTAACCTATCCTCAACCTCTGATTTCCTCTTTAAATCAGATCAAAAGATCATTTCTTTGGCATTCTCATTGTGACCAAGAAGCTCTCAACTCTCAAGACTTTCTGGAGCAAATCTGAACGACAAGGCCACCTCTAAGGGTTAACTAAGCTTCATTAGGACCTTTGTAAGCTTCTATATCAGTCTCTAATTCGTTCTTGCTTTGATTATTAGTAAAAGTCAAAACCGTTGTTCTTGTAGTTTGACTTTTTGATTAAACGAGTTTTACTCAGTCATTTCTCAAATCGAAACCACATATATGTTGGTATTTATGTGAGAAACAAACCCTCAAAAGGGTATTCTCTGATTCCCACTTTATGCATGCTAATTGTCGAGTCAAACTTGTTTCTAAAAAGTCAACAGAAGTTGTTTTTGCAAAAATAAGCTTAAATGGTAATGTAGATGACATGCAATCCGTTTGATCATCAAAAATAACTTATAAGGGATATAAGAATGTGTTTTATCATCATCAACTCGACAATCTTTAGTATAAATACGAATCGGAACCGAAAGTCTTGTAAAACGACTTTTTCGTAGACTATCGATTCGGATTCGTACATGCATGTTTGAGATCTGTATTAGAGAGTATTTTTGACCATTTTTATTTTGGTAAAACTCTCTGGAATTTTTGTTGCGTGAGTCTATGCTTAGCCGATTCATTTGCATGTTTCCGATTTATGCTTAAAGTTGACTATTTTGCCCTTTTTGATATAAAACGTGATTTTTGGAAAAGTGAAAGAGTAGAAATCTTTATTTCTAATATATAAACTTGCACCGAAAATTTGAGATCAGTTGGTGGTCCAGATTTTGAGTTATGGCCGATATCGTAAAACTATATCTTAAAGTTACATAAACGGCGCATTTAGCGTATAACCTATTTCAGGCCACGTTTTGATATAAAACTTTTTACCCACTGATGTTATATAATATTTTGGGATTTTTGATGATTTTTATTTAATTTTTGGCTGAACGGATCTTAGATCACTTAGTCGGTTCGGTTAATACCGATTTTGACCGTTTAAGCCATAAAATGAGTTTTATACATTCTTTTGACCCGAAACCTTTTTCTACTGATTTTAATTGTTAAATAAATTATTTTAAGCATTCTGGAAATACAAAAATCTCAGCTTTCCTTTGAAAACCCGGAAACGGCGTTAAATCGTATTTTTAGCGTTTTTAGCGCATAGTAAGCGTTATACTCATTTTAAACATATAAGACTCATACCTACTGATGTAATTAGTATATTTTCATATAATAACAGTAAGTATAAATGTTTGAACACAGATTTCCAGTTTTGGCAGTTTTAGCCCTTGTGAAATTACTAAAATACCCCTACGGTGCATAGTTTGATTTTAAATATTAAGCTTGGTGTATGGGTCATACCCTACTGTTATAATATGTTAAATGAAGTATATTTGCTGTATAATTCAGACCCAAAACTCAGATTTCTAATTTGACTCTTTTATAATCTTTTAAATGACCAAAATGCCCTTCTAAGGCATAAATTGAGTTTAAAATTATTCCGGGCAATATAGAACATAACTTACTGATGTTATATCATATTTAAAGCATATTATCTCAGGGAACTTGCATTTGACTCTCTTGGCTACCCGTAACGCCCTTTTAGCGTTCGGTTCGGTTTACGTAACTAGTTTGCGTAAATTGACCGAGACGGGTCAAACGTTATCATTTTTATCTCAAAATCCAGAATGTATTTAGTATACCCATATTATACAAGTATTCAAACTTGTCGGGTCTAAATCACATTCTATCCGGTCTTTCGCTTAATCGTGCGTTTGTACCGTATCGTCCTTAAAACTAGCCGGTCAAAGCTTAGGCTTAAATAAAGACCCGTTAGAAATCTAATAGGTTATTATAAACCTTTGTTCCAGATTAGGAGGCCCAGTAAAAGCTATCTACACTTACCAATTGTGAACCATACTTGCTCAGGTAAATACATTTTGACTTCTTTTCCCTATACGGGCTTGGGGTACGGTATATAGTATACCGCTTGATCGAGCGCACAAATCCTGCGCCTTATGGGTGTACAGTCTTGAATAGTTTGTGCGACTCGTTTAAACAGTCTTGTCTTACTTTAGGCTTTGGGGGGGTTATTGACCGTGTCCCGGATATCCTTGGCATTATCTTACGAGATGGCCACGACCAGAGCACGGGGTGTAGGCGTACACCCGGCGTGTATAACTCTTTAATGTGGTGTGTCATTTAATCTTTAGCCCGGACAGCAGATCCCGGGCCACCAAAAGTACGAGTGCATGTAATTCGTTCACAAGTTTATATTGCATAAATATCCCAAGTTAATAAAAATATTTATGCCTTGTGCATTTAAATCAATTTTCAATCATTTTCAAAATGAGTCAGTCGATTTGTATTTACCAGTGTAAACTGACGTATTTTTCCCGAAAGGTTAAGTGCAGGTACTATACGAAATAGGCTGGCTGTTTCCTAAGAGCGTCCACTATAGTCTCGCAAGCTCGGACGACAAATAACTGTTGAACAATTTATTCTTATTTTTATTTGATCCGCCTGTGGATCCGTTTCAACTACTTATGATGTTTACTATGTCATTTTAATTAAAGTTGAAATGTATCTATTCTGCTTCCGCTGTGCATTATTATATTGTGTTGTTTGTCTATGACGATGCCAACTACGTCACTGTACCCCACACCGGGCCCACCGGTGACACGTGGAGATCGGGGTGTGACAGGTTGGTATCAGAGCCAACGCTGAGTGAATTAAACACTAGTCTTTTGTGTTTGATCTCAGTTACACAATTGCACATTCCTCGATTTTCGAGTCTAGACAAAGAACTTAGGAAATGTTCGACATTTCGTTTATTTTATCTTTATTTTATTTTTAACTTTGCCTTATATATTTGGTTGTGCAACTTGTTTAGTTTTTGACAGGTTCATCATGCCGCCACGTATGCGAGGACGAGGAGGATTCGCCACATCACATGACCACGAGGCAGGACCCTCACACAGGCGAGCCCCATCAGCTTCGCACAACACTGCAGCCCATGATCTTTGGAGATCATTCGCCGAGCCAGCCAGGCACTCGGTATCTTTGAGCACCTCGCCATCCCTACCCCACTCATTTGGGCCCCATTCTGAAAATGGACCCCATGACTCCCATGGATCTTTCATTCCATTACACCAGTCACCTCACCACTACCCAGCACCAGCTTATCAGGGCCTATACAACCCTGATGCTTACTTGGATGAACCAGTGGGTCATAACCCACTAGGACCTGAAGACCACTTCTCTGGTGGTAACGAGATGGAGGTCGACGAGGACACTGACCCTTCCCTGCCACCATCCGGCACGCCTAACCATCCCATTGAGATATCGGATGGGTCACCATACAGGGGATCACCATTCAATGGTGTTGACAGCTACGAGGAGAGGTTTAAGCAGCACGATTGGTTTTATACCCCCAGCCACCACAACTCTCCCATGCACCAGTCTTACCACGGTTCTCCCGTGCATTCGCAGCACCACTCTCAGCAGCAGCAGCTTCAGCAACCGCCCTTACAGCAGGACCTATCTGAGGCCTTTTGGCGCGACGTGATTACTCCGTCGCCACCACCACCACCGGTTTTACCTCCTCCGCCTCAGAGGCCAAGGAGGAACGCGCGTATGTCTACGCGAGGAGGGATTCGCATTGCCACCCCTCGACATTCAGGTAGCGGCCGCTACTCGCCGCTCCACGAGGAGTCAGAGATGGGAGAGTCTCAGCATCCCGTCTCAGAGGTTACTTCTGCGACTATTGCGCCACTACCGCCGCAGAACTTTGGAGAGCCCATCCCTGCGTATGCTAGCGCAGCACAGTTCAACCCTTTCGAGCTGACTTTTCCTCCCGGTTATGATTATACGGGAGATCCCTACTGGTTAGCTTCAGGCTACAACCCTCTCAATCAGGAGAGTACTTTTGGAGGTCCCTGGGCTACGGGACAATCCGCTTTTGGATTCCCACCGCAGGGATACCAGCAGCCGCAGCCTCCACAGCCACAGCAGTATCAGCCACCGCCGCCGGCGCCGATGATGTCGCCACCGCAGGTCCAAGAAATCCTGCAAGGGATACATGACGTGCGACGGGAATTGCAAAATGACCGCCGACACAACCGCGGTATGTTCAAGAAGATGGTTGACTTGATCAAGGGTAAGAGTAAGAAGGATTATTAAATCCTTTGTTGTTAGCTCTTTTACTCATGTCCCTGCGTGGACATTTATTCCTGTATTCTACCCCTGCGTGGGTATATTTCTCTTATTCTACCCCTGCGTGGGTATGTTGTTCTGTTAACCCCTGCGTGGGTTTGTTTTGTTTTATCTGTTGTTGTTGTTATTTGTTTAGCCCCTGCGCGGGCATGTTATTCATGTTATTTGAATTAAAGTCCCGTTTAGGGCAAAGATGTACTAGTTACTTTATTTAAAATTTGAAATGATTAATTTGAATTTCTCATTTTATTTATGTGCATGAATATAATATTCAAATAAATGGAAAATATCAATTTTTATTTGATTTGCCATTTTATAAGAATCTTAGTAAGGTAGAACCTAGCTTGAATGCCTTATTAACAGGCCTAGCCAATATGGTAAAACCTGGTTGAAAAGATTCAAATCTCTGTTAACATCTGAAAACATGTTAACATTCCTGGCCAAGCGTGATCTGTAAAATCACACAAGCCACCCTTTTTAATAAATTATCTACAGATTATATCTGTACACAAGTCTGTTTATGACTTGATACCTACGGGTTATGACTATGTCATATAGTGGCAGTTGTGGTTTATGACTCCCTGCCTAGTAAAGGATTATTTGTTTAATTATACAATGCTAATCCTATAAAAATCTAAATTTATAATTTAGTAAGTTGTCCGAAGTGACTAGGCCTATTGTGCCAATATATATATTTCATTCCATAATAAAGTTGCTAATAAAAGCCCTGAATGAAATTTATTAAATTAACTATTATGGTTATTAATACCATGGTTAATAAATCGTCTAGAACGATAATACTGTTAGGTTTCTAAATAAGACCTTGTCCTTTTATGTAGCTTAAAGCTACATGGCCAAATCGGAGGAGACCAACAGTCATTCTGGAGAACACCCAGATAATACCAGGATTCACGTCACTTGGTGAAGAATTGCAAGCACTGATAGATAACGCTGTTGCCAAAGCTATGGATAGGAAATTCAGGGAATCTAGCGGTACTCGGAGTAGGACCCGAACAGTGTCGCACGTAAAGCCCAAGACTCATTCTGAGGCTCATAGTAAGCCACCTTCTAAAAAGAGTGAGCCAAAGAAGGATGAGGAGGATAATCACTCCTCCAACCACAGCAGTATTCCTAAGCAAGAAATCAAGCTGAAGCATGATACGCACAGCAAGTCCTGTACGTACAAGTATTTCGTTTCATGCAAACCCAGGGACTTTACTGGGGAAAAAGGAGCAGTTGATTGCATGACGTGGATTGATGAGATGGATACAGTTGTTGACATCAGCGGGTGTGCTGATAGGGACGTCGTGAAGTACGTGTCCCAGTCGTTCAAGGGAGATGCGTTAGCATGGTGGAAGTCACTCCTACAAGCTGCCGGTAAGGCCACACTGTACGGTATGTCATGGGAACAGTTTGTGGCCCTGATCAAAGAGAATTTCTGCCCGCAGCATGAGGTCGAAAGGATTGAATCGGATTTCGTATCTCTGGTTATGAAGAACCTCGATTGTCAAGCGTATCTTACTACGTTCAACACTTTATCTCGGTTAGTGCCTTATCTGGTGACCCCGGAGCCGCGAAGGATTGCTCGATTTATTGGGGGTCTGGCACCGAAGATAAAGGCAAGCGTCAAGGCTTCAAGGCCTACGACATTTAGATCCGTAGCTGATCTATCCCTCTCCCTCACTCAAGATGTAGTCAGATTGAGAGCTATGAAGACCTCAGAGGAAAACAAAAGGAAACGTGAGGATGACACCTCACGAAGATCTGAGAAACGACACAGAGGAAACAACGACCATAGGAAAGGGTCGGGATCTAAGAAAGGAGATCATCAATCGGGTGAGAGACCCAGATGCAAGACCTGCAAGAGACACCATTTTGGGAAATGTCGTTTGGAGACGAAATCCCAGTCTCAAGAAAAGCGATGTGGAATCTGCAAGTCCACAGACCATAAGGCATTGGATTGCAAGAGGATGAAGGATGCAACTTGTTTTGGTTGCAACGAGAAAGGGCACATTCGGCCCAATTGCCCGAAGAATGCGAAGAAAGCTGATGATGGGAAGAAGACTAATGCGAGAGTCTTCAGAATGGACGCCAAGGAAGCAGTTCTTGATGACAACGTCATTACAGGTACGTTTCTTGTAAATGATGTTTTTGCTAGAGTCCTATTTGATTCAGGAGCGGATAAGTCATTTGTAGATGATAAGTTTTGTAAATTGTTAAACCTTCCTGTTAAAACCTTAAGTGTGAAATATGAGGTGGAATTAGCCGATGGAACCATAGAAACCGCCTCGACTGTTCTAGATGGATGTGTTATATCCATTAGGAATCATTCTTTCCCGTTATCCTTGCTTCCCTTTAAGCTAGCTGGATTCGATATAGTGATAGGCATGGATTGGTTAGCGCAAAACCAAGCCCAGATTGTGTGCAACAGAAAGCAAGTAGTAGTGAAGACTCCGTCTGGTGAGTCACTTACTATTCAAGGAGATACCCAGCATGGATTGCCTGAGCAAGTGTCCATGCTCAAAGCATCCAGATGCATGCAGAAAGGATGTGTCATCTATATGGCACAAGTTACCATTGATGAGCCGAAGCCGAAGATTGAAGATATCCCTGTTATCTCAGAATACCCTAAGGTATTCCCTGAAGAACTACCCGGTTTGCCACCGGATAGGCAAGTGGAGTTTCGGACAGACATCATTCCAGGCGCTGCGCCTGTAGCAAGAGCACCATACAGATTGGCACCAACGGAGATGAAGGAGTTGAGGACGCAGTTGGATGATTTGTTAGCTAAAGCTTTTATTAGACCTAGCTCGTCTCCTTGGGGAGCGCCAATCTTGTTCGTTAAAAAGAAGGATGGATCGATGCGTCTGTGCATCGATTACCGTGAGCTTAATAAGGTCACTATCAAGAATAGGTATCCGTTACCCAGGATCGACGATCTGTTCGATCAGTTGCAAGGAGCAAGCTATTTCTCCAAAATCGACCTGAGGTCAGGTTATCACCAGTTGAAGGTCAAGGAGGAAGACGTACACAAGACAGCGTTTAGGACTCGTTATGGACATTACGAGTTCCTAGTGATGCCGTTTGGGCTCACCAACGCACCAGCCGCATTCATGGATCTCATGAATCGTGTCTGCAAGCCCTATCTAGATAAATTCGTTATCGTCTTTATTGACGACATCCTTATCTACTCGAAGAGCCAAGCTGACCATGAGAAACACCTTCGTTGTATTCTCAAACTTCTGCATCAAGAGAAGCTTTATGCCAAATTTTCGAAGTGTGAATTTTGGCTTCGAGAAGTCCAGTTTCTTGGCCATGTGGTAAGCGAGCGTGGTATCCAAGTAGATCCCGCTAAAGTAGAAGCAGTCATGAACTGGCAGGAGCCGAAGACTCCTACCGAGATTCGCAGTTTCCTCGGATTGGCAGGATATTATAGGCGATTTATCGAGAACTTTTCAAGAATTGTTGCGCCCCTAACTTCGTTGACTCGTAAGAAGATTAAGTTCGATTGGGGCCCTAAGCAGCAGGAATCCTTCGACATTTTGAAGAAAAAGCTGAGCAATGCTCCAGTGTTGACTTTGCCAGATGGCATAGAAGAATTTGTGGTGTACTGTGACGCATCACATACTGGTATGGGCTGTGTACTCATGCAGAGAGGCAAAGTCATTGCCTACGCTTCTCGACAATTAAAGGTGCACGAGAAGAACTACACCACCCACGATTTGGAATTGGGTGCAGTTGTATTTGCTTTGAAACTATGGAGATATTACTTGTATGGAACCAAGTGTATAATATATTCAGATCACAAGAGTCTTCAGCATCTGTTCAATCAGAAGGAATTGAACATGCGTCAAAGGCGATGGATGGAAACTTTAAATGATTATGACTATGAGATAAGATACCATCCAGGCAAGGCAAATGTAGTTGCCGACACCTTAAGCAGAAAGGAAAGGGTGAAACCAATCAGAATCAATGCCAAGCGCATTGAAATAAGAAATAATTTGAATGAAAGGCTGTTAGCTGCACAGAAGGAAGCTGTGTTGGAAGCTAACTATCCTGCAGAGAAGTTAGGAGTAACTGAGGAGCAGTTATCCTACGACAAAGATGGAATGCTACGACTAAACGGACGAATATGGGTTCCAGTTTATGGAGGACTTCGGGATGTTATCCTCCAGGAAGCCCACAGCTCTAAATATTCCGTTCATCCTGGAGCTGATAAGATGTACCAGGATTTGAAAGCAAACTACTGGTGGATTGGTTTGAAAAAGTCAGTAGCTGAGCATGTAGCTAAATGTTTGACTTGAGCGCAAGTCAAGGCTGAGCATCAGAAGCCGTCAGGTTTGCTTCAACAACCTGAAATTCCCAAGTGGAAATGGGAAATGGTGACAATGGATTTCATCACCAAGTTGCCGAAGACGAAAAAGGGAAATGATACCATATGGGTCATAGTAGATAGACTGACTAAGTCAGCTAATTTTCTACCCATCAAGGAGACGTATAGCTCCGATATGTTAGCTCAATTATACGTCGATAAGATTGTAGCGCTACATGGTATACCTATATCTATTATCTCTGATAGAGATACTAGATATACGTCACATTTTTGGAAGAGTTTCCAGCAATCGTTGGGCACTCGTTTGAATTTTAGTACGGCTTATCATCCTCAGACTGATGGTCAGAGTGAGCGTACTATTCAAACTTTGGAAGACATGCTTCGTGCATGTGCGATTGACTTGGGTGGTAGTTGGGATAAGAACCTACCGCTAATTGAATTCTCCTACAACAATAGCTACCATTCCAGCATAAAGGCTGCGCCTTTTGAGGCCTTATACGGTAGAAAGTGTAGATCGCCCATTTGTTGGGCAGAAGTTGGAGATGTCCAGTTGTCAGGACCAGATATCGTTTTTGAGACGACGGACAAGATCGTGCAGATACGTGATCGTTTGAAAGCTGCCAGGGATAGGCAGAAAAGTTATGCGGATCCTAAGCGCAAAGATTTTCACTTCGATGTAGGTGATAAGGTATTGCTTAAAGTATCGCCCTGGAAGGGTGTGATGCGATTTGGTAAGAAAGGCAAGCTAAGCCCGAGATACATAGGACCTTTCGAGATTATCGAACGTGTCGGGTCAGTCGCTTACAAGTTAAACTTGCCTGAAGAGCTTAGTGCTATTCATAATGTGTTTCACATCTGTAATTTGAAGAAGTTTTTCGCTGACGATTCACTGGTTATACCACATACGGATATACACATAGATGAGAGTTTGAAATTCGTAGAAAAACCTTTGTCGATTGAGGATCGA
Source organism: Helianthus annuus (assembly GCF_002127325.2). Classification (NCBI taxonomy): domain Eukaryota; kingdom Viridiplantae; phylum Streptophyta; class Magnoliopsida; order Asterales; family Asteraceae; genus Helianthus; species Helianthus annuus. The sequence continues at coordinate 55,063,596 of NC_035446.2, forward strand.
CAGGTGAAAAAGCTTCGAAGGAAGCACGTGCCTATTGTTAAGGTCAAATGGGATGCCCGTAGAGGTCCCGAATACACGTGGGAAGTGGAATCCACGATGCAAGAGAAATATCCTCATTTGTTTCAGTAAATCTCGAGGTCGAGATTTCTTTTAAGGGGGTGAGGATGTAACACCTCGAAAAATTTCGTCCAATAATGTCTTGACACGTGTCATAAGGTTCCGGTATGTGAAAGTATACTTTAGAGGGACTAAAAGTGACAAACAATGAAAACTATGGAACGTAAGGGTCCAAAGTGTCAACAATGGATAAATAGACTCTATGATAACCCTACATAATGTTTATAACCTTAAACGGATGGTTCATGGATCATACGACGCGGAAATTGCACAAAAGTGAGGAATTGCAAACTATAGGGGCCAAAAGTGTCAACATGTTTAATTTATACCTCTGAGTGAACTTTTGGCAGACCCAAAGCTTTGAGAAGGTAAAATCTACTCACTAGAATATGTGGTAAAAATTTCGTGAAGTTTCGATAACGTATGAGAAAGTTATGGCCAAAACCGTACTTGAAGGACTAAAAGCGTCAACGTCGAATTTCATGGCTTTTCGGTTGAGCGCAAAGTTATCCGAGGACATTACCATGTTGGTAAATGTCCCAAGGTTCTTAAAAACCAAGTTTGGGGGTTTACGAGTCAAAATAAGTAGCCGAAACATCGCGTGCAAGGACAGGGACCAAAGCTGCCAAGTTTGAAAGTTGTTTGGCTGATCAGCAGGTCAGGCGACCCGCCTGGACAGGCCCAAGCGGGCCGCGTGAGACTATCAGGTACAGAAATTCGCGAAAATTGCATTTTGGGTCCGAATTTGAAGTGGTAAACAGCTCATGGCACCTCCAAAAGCTCCAATAAACATCCTTGCATGCCTATGGCAACAGTAACCTATCCTCAACCTCTGATTTCCTCTTTAAATCAGATCAAAAGATCATTTCTTTGGCATTCTCATTGTGACCAAGAAGCTCTCAACTCTCAAGAACACTCTCAAGACTTTCTGGAGCAAATCTGAACGACAAGGCCACCTCTAAGGGTTAACTAAGCTTCATTAGGACCTTTGTAAGCTTCTATATCAGTCTCTAATTCGTTCTTGCTTTGATTATTAGTAAAAGTCAAAACCGTTGTTCTTGTAGTTTGACTTTTTGATTAAACGAGTTTTACTCAGTCATTTCTCAAATCGAAACCACATATATGTTGGTATTTATGTGGGAAACAAACCCTCAAAAGGGTATTCTCTGATTCCCACTTTATGCATGCTAATTGTCGAGTCAAACTTGTTTCTAAAAAGTCAACAGAAGTTGTTTTTGCAAAAATAAGCTTAAATGGTAATGTAGATGACATGCAATCCGTTTGATCATCAAAAATAACTTATAAGGGATATAAGAATGTGTTTTATCATCATCAACTCGACAATCTTTAGTATAAATACGAATCGGAACCGAAAGTCTTGTAAAACGACTTTTTCGTAGACTATCGATTCGGATTCGTACATGCATGTTTGAGATCTGTATTAGAGAGTATTTTTGACCATTTTTATTTTGGTAAAACTCTCTGGAATTTTTGTTGCGTGAGTCTATGCTTAGCCGATTTATTTGCATGTTTCCGATTTATGCTTAAAGTTGACTATTTTGCCCTTTTTGATATAAAACGTGATTTTTGGAAAAGTGAAAGAGTAGAAATCTTTATTTCTAATATATAAACTTGCACCGAAAATTTGAGATCAGTTGGTGGTCCAGATTTTGAGTTATGGCCGATATCGTAAAACTATATCTTAAAGTTACATAAACGGCGCATTTAGCGTATAACCTATTTCAGGCCACGTTTTGATATAAAACTTTTTACCCACTGATGTTATATAATATTTTGGGATTTTTGATGATTTTTATTTAATTTTTGGCTGAACGGATCTTAGATCACTTAGTCGGTTCGGTTAATACCGATTTTGACCGTTTAAGCCATAAAATGAGTTTTATACATTCTTTTGACCCGAAACCTTTTTCTACTGATTTTAATTGTTAAATAAATTATTTTAAGCATTCTGGAAATATAAAAATCTCAGCTTTCCTTTGAAAACCCGGAAACGGCGTTAAATCGTATTTTTAGCGTTTTTAGCGCATAGTAAGCGTTATACTCATTTTAAACATATAAGACTCATACCTACTGATGTAATTAGTATATTTTCATATAATAACAGTAAGTATAAATGTTTGAACACAGATTTCCAGTTTTGGCAGTTTTAGCCCTTGTGAAATTACTAAAATACCCCTACGGTGCATAGTTTGATTTTAAATATTAAGCTTGGTGTATGGGTCATACCCTACTGTTATAATATGTTAAATGAAGTATATTTGCTGTATAATTCAGACCCGAAACTCAGATTTCTAATTTGACTCTTTTATAATCTTTTAAATGACCAAAATGCCCTTCTAAGGCATAAATTGAGTTTAAAATTATTCCGGGCAATATAGAACATAACTTACTGATGTTATATCATATTTAAAGCATATTATCTCAGGGAACTTGCATTTGACTCTCTTGGCTACCCGTAACGCCCTTTTAGCGTTCGGTTCGGTTTACATAACTAGTTTGCGTAAATTGACCGAGACGGGTCAAACGTCATCATTTTTATCTCAAAATCCAGAATGTATTTAGTATACCCATATTATACAAGTATTCAAACTTGTCGGGTCTAAATCACATTCTATCCGGTCTTTCGCTTAATCGTGCGTTTGTACCGTATCGTCCTTAAAACTAGCCGGTCAAAGCTTAGGCTTAAATAAAGACCCGTTAGAAATCTAATAGGTTATTATAAACCTTTGTTCCAGATTAGGAGGCCCAGTAAAAGCTATCTACACTTACCAATTGTGAACCATACTTGCTCAGGTAAATACATTTTGACTTATTTTCCCTATACGTGCTTGGGGTACGGTATATAGTATACCGCTTGATCGAGCGCACAAATCCTGCGCCTTATGGGTGTACAGTCTTGAATAGTTTGTGCGACTCATTTAAACAGTCTTGTCTTACTTTAGGCTTTGGGGGGGGGGTTATTGACCGTGTCCCGGATATCCTTGGCATTATCTTACGAGATGGCCACGACCAGAGCACGGGGTGTAGGCGTACACCCGGCGTGTATAACTCTTTAATGTGGTGTGTCATTTAATCTTTAGCCCGGACAGCAGATCCCGGGCCACCAAAAGTACGAGTGCATGTAATTCGTTCACAAGTTTATATTGCATAAATATCCCAAGTTAATAAAAATATTTATGCCTTGTGCATTTAAATCAATTTTCAATCATTTTCAAAATGAGTCAGTCGATTTGTATTTACCAGTGTAAACTGACGTATTTTTCCCAAAAGGTTAAGTGCAGGTACTATACGAAATAGGCTGGCTGTTTCCTAAGAGCGTCCACTATAGTCTCGCAAGCTCGGACGACAAATAACTGTTGAACAATTTATTCTTATTTTTATTTGATCCGCCTGTGGATCCGTTTCAACTACTTATGATGTTTACTATGTCATTTTAATTAAAGTTGAAATGTATCTATTCTGCTTCCGCTGTGCATTATTATATTGTGTTGTTTGTCTATGACGATGCCAACTACGTCACTGTACCCCACACCGGGCCCACCGGTGACACGTGGAGATCGGGGTGTGACATCTCGGGATCCAAGATTGATCGTAAGAGTTCTTGACAATCAAAGGCCATGTTTGCCTAAGTCTCTTACATCACTTGGTGAAGACAAGTGTTTAGTGTAATACTTTTTATTTTTAATCTCTTCGCACTTTTTATTTGGTTATGTATTAGTGACTTTAATAACTAATTTCTTATGTTGAAGGTGATTCTTCCTTATCGTTTGTCCGTGGTGTCTTGGCATTATTTTACTGTCTATATAAAATAAAAGATTTTCACCATTCATGTCTTCACGGTCTATATGGAGATATGTTGGCTACCTGGTCGGGGGTTAAGGGAACGGTTTGGTAAGAGTCTTGTCATTGTTCAGTGTATAGATCCTGCAAAGGACCTGGGTCAAATTTAGTAGGACCTCCCTCAGTACCCACCGGTATTGGATGGCGGGGGTCCAAACTCTTTGATCCCCTCATAAGTTAAACTACTATTAAAACTTTAACCTGGCTACTTAGGACTGTATCCCTGCTGACTCAGGCTACTTAGCCGAGGGTAACGTCACCTTCAAAATAGGGGCCTACCACATTATGCATTAATAACTTAATTAATTATCTTTCAATAATCCGACCCTTTAGGATTGTATCCTTGCTAACTCAAACTACTGGGTTGAGGGTAACGTCACCTTCAAAAGAGGGGCCTACTATAATAACTAAGATAATCTCTTAAAATGTGCAAAAGTGCGGAAATAATCAAAGGTTACACTACACATGAGTCGGATCCAAGTGATTTATCTTATCTATCTGTTTTATTTTTATTTTATTTTTCAGCATTTTAATTAGTTTTATTTTTCTAGTTTAAAAATCTTTTTCTAACTTTTGATTTGATTAGACGTTGAGGATAAACCGGTACTAAAAGCTCTTGTGTCCTTGGACGACCTCGGTATCTTACCAACACTATACTACGCTCACGATCGGTGCACTTGCCCATATGTGTGTTTCTCGTGTTTTATAAATTTAAAACTTGGCTAAAAAGGTGTAAAAGGGATTAAAATATACACCTAAAACCTATCACACCTAACACGCATCAGTTTCCGTGCCGAAGTCCTTTTCCTAGACATTGTAATATACGTATCTCAACTTACACTCCAAAATCAGTCAGTTATCAGGCCTATTGAAAAGTTTGACGAAAAATTATCACTTGTATTGGGCCTCCTTATCAAGTAGTGTCAAGTTGTTTTTTATACCTATATTAATCATTTTGTTTTCAAGTAATTATTATCTTGCTCTTGTAAATAACACAATGGCGGCTGCATATAGAGCTCGAAATAGAGATGCATTAGTATATATGTATGTCAGTTTTGTATATATTAATGTTCTTTTGGATCTGTTTAATTATGTGAGTTTTGCATATATTATGTGACACCTGTGTCACCGCGACCATCAAACAAATACCAAGCCGATGAAATATTGTATTTCATACTTGGGATCTTGTATAAATATGTGTATGTTTTGCACATATCAATTATTGTTCAATTTCAAACTCTACATTGCTTTCTAGAGCATTATACGCAAACTGGTGCGTAAACGTACTCAGTTTAATGCGACAAATACTCCGGAACATCAACATATACTCAACATACCTTAAATAACCTTTACATAACTTAGAAATAAGTTTTGAAGGCTTGGGTATAGCAAAAACAAGTTAATTCGCTTACAGGGACTAAACTTGACAAACTGCGAAAGTATGCCAATTTGAACTGTAACGAGCATTCCAGAACATGTTCATAAGTTAAACATACCCTAAATATCCTCTACATAGCTTAGAAATAGGCTTTGAGGTGTTTGGTATGCTAAAACAAACTTTTGGATCATTCAGGGACTAAAAGTGTCAAAAAGTGCACAAGTTTGCACTTTCGCGCATAACTTACGTTCTGAATACATCCGGACATCCAAAAATTTATGTAAGCATCCTTATATTATGCCTTAGTGTTGGGCATGAGAAAAATCCGTTCGTCGCGTCATTTGGATCGTCTTTCGCGCTTATGCGCATTCCGTCGTAATTAAGCGAACATCGCAATCGTACGGCCAAACGAACCGACATCCGGAATATTTTTGAGCATATTTCATGTCCCCTACACTTTAACTTCATCTTAGAGCCTTGAAATGAGGTTAACGGGGCTTAAACGTGCCAAAAATGGGCCAAAATACGTGTTTCTGAAGTGCAGGGACCAAAATTGTAAATTCTGATCTGGGAACCTTAGGCGGGGCGCGTAAGGATTTACCAAATCCTTACGCGGGGCGCGTGAGACTGTCAGACAGAAAAATCTTTGCATTTAATGCAGTTTGGCCTTTCGTTCGATCAAGGGGCAATGCCCTTTCACCCAATCAGGAGCCAAGGGCCAAGTTCTGACTTACCACAAGAATTTGACAAGTGTATGCTCGAGATCGTGGCACGATATTCGATAAATGACCCTAACGGTTCCACTTTTCCTATAAATACCCCCCCCCCTTTGTTCCAAAAACCCACAAAATCTGATCTTAAGGCTCTAAGTTGGAACCATTGTTCCATACCTGAGCTATTTGATCTAGATTAGCACTCGGGGACCTTCCGTAAGTCTTCTTTCGCTCTTTTATCGCTTTTCGAGTCCGAAAGTCAACGTTTTGTTGACTTTCTGCATTGACCAGCTTATGGTCGATGCGAAGTTCATGGAACTTCATAACGTGAGCGTGATCACGATGGTTATAGTCCATAGTGACTATACCTACTGATCACCACGTTAACTAGGCTCAGTGACGAGTCGTAGTTTCGGCCAAAATGTGCATTCTTGCATATTTTGTAACCAAACTACTCGTGAGCATCAAAGCCGTTTGCTTTGATGCCAAACCTGTTTTCTAAACTTAGTTAAGCATGTTCTAACATGCTTAGCTCGTCACTTTTAGTTTAGTGCTTACATAGGGTCGTAAGGTAAGCGATCTAAACCATCGCTTATACTTTCGAACCCCACCCATTTGGTCGATCATTAGGATCCGACCAAACACATTAGGTGACTATAGCTATAACCTTCCGAGGTTATACCTTGTGGTCGCGATGTTAGGCGTTCCGGACGCGTTCTACGCGAACGACGCGTTAGAGTAGCATAAGCTACCTAAACGGGTCGTGATGGGCCGTAGGCACTTAGGTTAAGTTTCATTTTAGTATGTAGGCTTTGTTAAGCCATATTACACGAGTCTCCATACTCGTTTGGTTTACGAACCCGCATACTATCCGATCCTTCCGATTTTGGTCCGGTATATTAACATAGGTACCTATTAGGTGCCGTTTGATATTCCGTGATCTAGCATTGTTTGTTTATTACACAAGAACTCCAAAGCAATCTCAGGTGAGTACATTGAACCCCTCTTTTACTGTTTTCTAAACTGTTTTGGGGTGAAACACATGTGCCTATCTGTTACTTTCATGCTTTCCTGTTTTCACATCATATACTTGTTATGTTCAATAGTACATATATAGTACATGATTTCATTGTGTTTATGCTATGTATGTCCATCGTGTGCATACTTAGCACAACACTTTACATTACATTTTCATGCTATGTATGCCCATTGTGTGCGTGCTTAGTACATCGTTTTACATCACATGCTATGTATGCCCATTGTGTGCGTACTTAGTACATCGTTTTACATCACATGCTATGTATGCCCATTGTGTGCGTACTTAGTACATTGTTTTACATTACATGCTATGTATGCCCATTGTGTGCATACTTAGTACATTGTTGCACATTGCATTACTGTTGCATATGCTCATCCAACATATGAACACATTACACTACATTTTGAACCGTTGTACTCTACAATACATTTCATGCTACGTACGCCCATTGTGTGCATACGTAGTACATTGTTTCACATTGCATTACTGTTGCATATGCTCATCCAGCATATGAACACATTACACTACATTTTGAACCGTTGTAACCATTTGACTATGTGAACCGTCTTAACCCTTCAATTTCATGAACCGTCTGTAACCATTGAACCGTGTAAACCAGTTGTATCCGTTGACATGGATTACATTTGACAATAGACATTTGACTATACATGAACATTTCTACCGTTGTTAAACATTTCATCTTGATGGTTTGGTTTGAGTAAGTGATTTAAGTAACGAGGCATGTGTAATATGATACAAGCATGGTGGATACGCCGCTGGTACTTCCTATATATAAGTGTTTGTATGGTATTACCTATCGTAGCGTTATTTGAATCATTTCAATTTGAAACATAGAACATTTTATACAAATAACACGCTTTTCGCAAGACATTGATTTACAAACAACAAATCTTATACAAACTCTTTTTACATGGTTATTCAGTTAACCATGCATTGTTCTCTTATTTATACATATCATTTGATCTTACCGTTTTTCAAATGATTTACAAGACAAAGCAAAATACGAGGTTCATGACTAAACATTTTCTCAAACTCAAGTCATGAATTCCGTTTTCACAAAACCAATGTATCTCACAGGCATTTTTATGCTGACGTACCTATTTTCATATGTGTTTTCAGGAGATGATGCATAGGACTTATCAAGACATACTTAGGCGGGCCTGTGCCTTAGTGACTTAAAACGAGACAAGAACTAGTTAATTTATGTTATGTACACTTTGATTCTTGTTTAGACAATGTAAACCTTCATGTTTGATTTATAAAACGAAACTTCATTTGCCATGGATTTGAAACAATTGATTCTGTTACAACACTCCCCGACGTTTCCGCCACGTTTTGTATGTTCTACGTGGTCGGGGTGTGACAGAAAAGATGGTATCAGAGCCAATGGTTATAGGGAATTAGGTTATTAGTAATGCTTTGACCTAGTCTATAACCTTCCTAGGAACCTAACGTGAGTTTACTTGCGTTTAGTCACAAAACAATACCGTCACCTACCCTTAGGCGACGACCACAACAAGAACATAAATTTCAAAACCGCCTTGAAAGCTAATCATCTGTTCTAGGATGATTGATTACTAGGTTTTGAACCCTCTATTGTAAGGTTTTGAACCCTTTGTTATAAGGTTTTGAACCCCTTTGAATTTTCAAAACTCCCGTCAAAGTTTTGGGTCCTAAATAGTGTGAACACGTGCGAACTGGAAGGGTGAATGCCTGTACCCTGGGTTTTCTGTCTAAGGTTAGAGTGTTCGTACAAATCCGCATAATCGGACCAGTCACTCTTACCTGGGAACTCTTGGGGTGAGTGTCCACTTATAGGCGAGCATGTCTTCGCGATACACTATGAGGATCTATTTGCTTTGATTCAGCCCTGGTGTTGTTTGTTTGCTTCATGATTCAAACAAGTGACCATCAACCGTGATTATGGTCAGTGATTGTAACATCCTATTCTTACCCAATACCATTTTATTTGTTTCCTTTCATGTTTTCCTCTTTTAGAATGCCTCCTCGACGCGAACACCAGATAGCAACTGCCGAGCTGGCAGAAATTATTGCGCAGCAGATGGCTGCCCAATTCCCAAATCTCTTTGCTCAATGGAACCAAGCCAACAACAACAACAATGGTACATGCAATTTCAAGAACTTTAACTCGGCTAAACCACTCAAGTTTAGTGGTTCTGAGGGAGCAACTGGGCTTCTCCAATGGTTCGAGAGCATCGAGAATACCTTTCGCCACGTGCAGTGTCCGGAAAATCGCAAGGTCGAGTTTTCTTCGAGTGTGTTTCAGAAGAGGGCTCTTACATGGTGGAACGGGGTAATGAGAGACCGTGGTGCAGATGTTGCTCTAGCACAAACATGGGCTGAACTGAGAGCACTTATGATGAGAGAGTTTTGTCCTCGTCATGAACAACGAGCGTTGGAGAAGGAGTTTGATGATTTGAAACAAGATAGTGGCAAACACAGGGCATATACTGATAGGTTTGAGGAGTTGAGTCTACTTTGCCCGACTATGGTTGCCCCACTCGACAAGGCTATCGAAAGGTACATCGACGGCCTGCCTGACTCGGTACAAGACATTGTCACTGGTAGCAACCCTACCACACTCCGTCAGGCCATTGAGCTATCTGCAACCTTGACTGAATCGCAGATCAGAAAGCATAAACTTTTTCGAAAAGGTGACAAGAAATCGGCCGGGGAATCGAACTCAATCGAGGAATCAAAGACCATGGATGAACAGACTGAATCTCCTAAGAAGTCAAGGAAGCGAAAGGCTTCTCAGAACTTCGCCGTGGTCGCTCACAATGGTCAAGCCGTCCCCAACCAACCAGCTCAACCCCCTGCTAGAAAACCATACAATGGAACTGCACCCTTGTGCAACCAATGTAGCCTCCATCATCACGCTAATGTACAGTGCCGCAAATGCCAAACTTGTGGACTCATAGGCCATACAACAAGAATCTGCCCAGCTGCAGCTGCACCAAACCAAGCTGGCAACAATCCCGCTCAAGGTCGTTTCCTACCAGGTTCTTGTTTCAACTGTGGTGAGATGGGTCATTTCCGAAGAAATTGCCCAAAGCTTGCTAATGCAAATCCAGCACAAGGATGATCACCCGACTGACTAGAAGAAAACATCGTTTAGAAATAATCATGTCTTATGTATTAAGTTTCTTTTGTTGTCAAGATCCAAGGAACAGTTGATATCGTTGTTTATAAATAAATCTTTCATTTACATTGCAATGTATTTCTATGGTTGCATGTATAAACGACATATCCCTTGCAATACCGACAATCAAGGAACCGTATTCCTTGAAGAACAAACTACCCCCAAAATTCTCCCATTCTATAATCGCTTGCGTCTTCCACGGAATTCCTAAGTACCCGTTTATTCTAAGGAAACGAAGTACAAGGCGCAGGTTACAACACAAGACGAATACCCAAGGTACCACTATAAATCCTTAATAGGGTACCTAGGAATCTCCCGTAAGTCTTTAATTGTTGTATACCTTCATTCGAATGTGGTGATTCCTTGTAATCAAAAATCGAATTTTGGGAGATCTTTCTATCTTCTCAGATACATTCCAGTGAACATTGAGATCCGTCGACAGGTTTCCATATCCGTATTCAATCGATAACAAGTTAATAACAAATTATGATCAAATTAAACAATTATGTGACTATGTGCTTATGTGTTTCCTTATGTATTGTTGTGTGATCCAAATTATGTTATCCAAATCTTCGTAGAATCTTACATATCCGTGTACAAGAGATTCATAGTAGGATGCCCAAAGATATTACTTAAAATCCTCAATAGACTTCTATGTTATAGTTAAGTCCCTCGGATTATAAAGTACTACTTCATAATTAGACCCCTTGAGTGGTCTAGCTAAACAGATTCATCCAAAAATCTGGTTAGGGATATCATGTGATGATATAGCTGAAAGGACTCCTTGGTGGCCTAACCAAGAGGATCCCCTGTCGATCTAATTAAAAGGAACCGATGGAAGTCTAGTCACCCTCGTCACAAGTTTGATATCCTTCCCCAAAACATTACAAAACAAACTGTGCGGACTGTGCAAGGGATTACGTAATTATGGATGCATACATAATTATGGAATTTAGTGCACAGAAATCACAGCAAGTTCTGTCATGTGTCTAGAGTTAACCCTATTCATTTCCAATTCTGATGAAGCATCCGTTGAGGAAAAATGAACTAGCTATTCATTTTTCACTTCTGAAGAATATCCGTTGAGGAAATGAATATCCGTTTATCCTTCATTTCCAAATCTGAAGAATACCCGTCGAGGAAAATGACTCCGTTTGTTCATTTTCGTTCTGAAGATTTATCCGTTGAGGAAATGAATATCCGTTTATCCTTCATTTCCAAATCTGAAGAATACCCATTGAAGATGACCCCGTTTGTTCATTTTCATTTCTGAAGATTATCCGTTGAGGGAATGAATATCCGTTGTGTAATCCTTCATTTCCAACTCTGAGGAAGCAACCGTTGAAGATGACTCCGTTAGCTCATTTTCGTTTCTGAAGATTTATCCGTTGAGGAAATGAATATCCGTTGTGTAATCCTTCATTTCCAACTCTGAGGAAGCAACCGTTGAAGATGACTCCGTTAGTTCATTTTCGTTTCTGAAGATTATCCGTTGAGGAAATGAATATCCGTTGTGTAATACTTCATTTCCAACTCTGAGGAAGCAACCGTTGAAGATGACCCCGTTTGTTCATTTTCGTTTCTGAAGATTATCCGTTGAGGAAATGAATATCCGTTGTGTAATACTTCATTTCCAACTCTGAGGAAGCAACCGTTGAAGATGACCCCGTTTGTTCATTTTCGTTTCTGAAGATTTTCCGTTGAGGAAATGAATATCCGTTGTGTAATCCTTCATTTCCAATTCTGATGAAGCAACCATTGAAAATGACCCGTCTGTTCATTTTCGTTTCGGAAGAATGACCGTTAAGGAAATGACAAGATATTGCCTTACATATCATTGGTGGTTATTTGGCAAATTCACAAATAGACTCCTACGAATAAATTTCGGGACGAAATTTCCTAAAGTAGGGGAGACTGTGACACCTGTGTCACCGCGACCATCAAACAAATACCAAGCCGATGAAATATTGTATTTCATACTTGGGATCTTGTATAAATATGTGTATGTTTTGCACATATCAATTATTGTTCAATTTCAAACTCTACATTGCTTTCTAGAGCATTATACGCAAACTGGTGCGTAAACGTACTCAGTTTAATGCGACAAATACTCCGGAACATCAACATATACTCAACATACCTTAAATAACCTTTACATAACTTAGAAATAAGTTTTGAAGGCTTGGGTATAGCAAAAACAAGTTAATTCGCTTACAGGGACTAAACTTGACAAACTGCGAAAGTATGCCAATTTGAACTGTAACGAGCATTCCAGAACATGTTCATAAGTTAAACATACCCTAAATATCCTCTACATAGCTTAGAAATAGGCTTTGAGGTGTTTGGTATGCTAAAACAAACTTTTGGATCATTCAGGGACTAAAAGTGTCAAAAAGTGCACAAGTTTGCACTTTCGCGCATAACTTACGTTCTGAATACATCCGGACATCCAAAAATTTATGTAAGCATCCTTATATTATGCCTTAGTGTTGGGCATGAGAAAAATCCGTTCGTCGCGTCATTTGGATCGTCTTTCGCGCTTATGCGCATTCCGTCGTAATTAAGCGAACATCGCAATCGTACGGCCAAACGAACCGACATCCGGAATATTTTTGAGCATATTTCATGTCCCCTACACTTTAACTTCATCTTAGAGCCTTGAAATGAGGTTAACGGGGCTTAAACGTGCCAAAAATGGGCCAAAATACGTGTTTCTGAAGTGCAGGGACCAAAATTGTAAATTCTGATCTGGGAACCTTAGGCGGGGCGCGTAAGGATTTACCAAATCCTTACGCGGGGCGCGTGAGACTGTCAGACAGAAAAATCTTTGCATTTAATGCAGTTTGGCCTTTCGTTCGATCAAGGGGCAATGCCCTTTCACCCAATCAGGAGCCAAGGGCCAAGTTCTGACTTACCACAAGAATTTGACAAGTGTATGCTCGAGATCGTGGCACGATATTCGATAAATGACCCTAACGGTTCCACTTTTCCTATAAATACCCCCCCCTTTGTTCCAAAAACCCACAAAATCTGATCTTAAGGCTCTAAGTTGGAACCATTGTTCCATACCTGAGCTATTTGATCTAGATTAGCACTCGGGGACCTTCCGTAAGTCTTCTTTCGCTCTTTTATCGCTTTTCGAGTCCGAAAGTCAACGTTTTGTTGACTTTCTGCATTGACCAGCTTATGGTCGATGCGAAGTTCATGGAACTTCATAACGTGAGCGTGATCACGATGGTTATAGTCCATAGTGACTATACCTACTGATCACCACGTTAACTAGGCTCAGTGACGAGTCGTAGTTTCGGCCAAAATGTGCATTCTTGCATATTTTGTAACCAAACTACTCGTGAGCATCAAAGCCGTTTGCTTTGATGCCAAACCTGTTTTCTAAACTTAGTTAAGCATGTTCTAACATGCTTAGCTCGTCACTTTTAGTTTAGTGCTTACATAGGGTCGTAAGGTAAGCGATCTAAACCATCGCTTATACTTTCGAACCCCACCCATTTGGTCGATCATTAGGATCCGACCAAACACATTAGGTGACTATAGCTATAACCTTCCGAGGTTATACCTTGTGGTCGCGATGTTAGGCGTTCCGGACGCGTTCTACGCGAACGACGCGTTAGAGTAGCATAAGCTACCTAAACGGGTCGTGATGGGCCGTAGGCACTTAGGTTAAGTTTCATTTTAGTATGTAGGCTTTGTTAAGCCATATTACACGAGTCTCCATACTCGTTTGGTTTACGAACCCGCATACTATCCGATCCTTCCGATTTTGGTCCGGTATATTAACATAGGTACCTATTAGGTGCCGTTTGATATTCCGTGATCTAGCATTGTTTGTTTATTACACAAGAACTCCAAAGCAATCTCAGGTGAGTACATTGAACCCCTCTTTTACTGTTTTCTAAACTGTTTTGGGGTGAAACACATGTGCCTATCTGTTACTTTCATGCTTTCCTGTTTTCACATCATATACTTGTTATGTTCAATAGTACATATATAGTACATGATTTCATTGTGTTTATGCTATGTATGTCCATCGTGTGCATACTTAGCACAACACTTTACATTACATTTTCATGCTATGTATGCCCATTGTGTGCGTGCTTAGTACATCGTTTTACATCACATGCTATGTATGCCCATTGTGTGCGTACTTAGTACATCGTTTTACATCACATGCTATGTATGCCCATTGTGTGCGTACTTAGTACATTGTTTTACATTACATGCTATGTATGCCCATTGTGTGCATACTTAGTACATTGTTGCACATTGCATTACTGTTGCATATGCTCATCCAACATATGAACACATTACACTACATTTTGAACCGTTGTACTCTACAATACATTTCATGCTACGTACGCCCATTGTGTGCATACGTAGTACATTGTTTCACATTGCATTACTGTTGCATATGCTCATCCAGCATATGAACACATTACACTACATTTTGAACCGTTGTAACCATTTGACTATGTGAACCGTCTTAACCCTTCAATTTCATGAACCGTCTGTAACCATTGAACCGTGTAAACCAGTTGTATCCGTTGACATGGATTACATTTGACAATAGACATTTGACTATACATGAACATTTCTACCGTTGTTAAACATTTCATCTTGATGGTTTGGTTTGAGTAAGTGATTTAAGTAACGAGGCATGTGTAATATGATACAAGCATGGTGGATACGCCGCTGGTACTTCCTATATATAAGTGTTTGTATGGTATTACCTATCGTAGCGTTATTTGAATCATTTCAATTTGAAACATAGAACATTTTATACAAATAACACGCTTTTCGCAAGACATTGATTTACAAACAACAAATCTTATACAAACTCTTTTTACATGGTTATTCAGTTAACCATGCATTGTTCTCTTATTTATACATATCATTTGATCTTACCGTTTTTCAAATGATTTACAAGACAAAGCAAAATACGAGGTTCATGACTAAACATTTTCTCAAACTCAAGTCATGAATTCCGTTTTCACAAAACCAATGTATCTCACAGGCATTTTTATGCTGACGTACCTATTTTCATATGTGTTTTCAGGAGATGATGCATAGGACTTATCAAGACATACTTAGGCGGGCCTGTGCCTTAGTGACTTAAAACGAGACAAGAACTAGTTAATTTATGTTATGTACACTTTGATTCTTGTTTAGACAATGTAAACCTTCATGTTTGATTTATAAAACGAAACTTCATTTGCCATGGATTTGAAACAATTGATTCTGTTACAACACTCCCCGACGTTTCCGCCACGTTTTGTATGTTCTACGTGGTCGGGGTGTGACATATTAATGTTCTTTTGGACATATTTAATAAATAAAATTGAACTCGAATTGCAATTTTTCATTTTTGCAAGAGAAATTATGGATGACTTGTGACCAAAAAAGTCGTCAGTTAAAAAAGCAATTTATTGTTATTGTTATGGGAAAATAGCCAAACTGGCCAAGTCTTGGTCAACTTTTCAAAAATGGCCAAGTCAAACGTCTTGGGGAGACGCCACAAAAAGTGCATAGCGTCTTGGCGGCTGACCAACCAAACGCTGCCACGTGTCCGACAGTAAACTCAGGCGTCTGGACATCTTAGATGAGACGTTTCAGACGGCTTAAGACGTTTCCTTACGGCTGCACATTTCTTCAGACGGCTTAAGACGTTTCCTTACGACTTGAGCCATTTCACCCTCTTTAGCCGGCTACATCAACTCGAGCCGGATTTCTATTTTTAACACGTTTCTTGTACGAATTTAAGACGTTTTTGTACGAGTTTAAGACGTTTTTGTACGAATTTAAGACGTTTTGCATTATTTAAAGGGATCCCTTATTTAAATATCGTACATTATGAAAAACCGTGTTTGAAGTATAAATCTAAGATTCTAAGAGTTTGTTTTTTTAGTAATTATCTCACAACATGAGGGTCAAGTTTGTTGTTTATACTGGGGGGAAGTGGGATGTCATTAACAAAAACATTGAGTATGTTACTGATGGCTATTCAAGGAGACGTGGTTTAGAAATTGAAACAGATCATTCATATAATAGTTTTTTAAACTATGTTTCTAAGATGTGTGATACTCCAAACATTACACGGTTATTATACCGGATGTCTACGTTTACTGATCCGATCGATATAATTAATGATCGAGATGTTAGATTTTTTTTGATTTGGCGATGCAGAATCCTTTTGAATTATATAAATTATATGTTATTCAAGAGTCTGGTGTTGGTTCACCTAGTTTTTCTTCTTTAAACAATTTCAAAACTCCAGATCTAAATATTTCAGTAAAAGAAAGTGTTGATGTTTTAAACGATGAGTGTCTTATTTTAGAAAATAATTTTGAAAAATCATCCACGTCTAACAACGAATCAGCTTCTTCATCAATAGTGTTTGAGGCCGGTCATATATTCAATAACAAAGAAGAGATGAAGCTTGAGTTGGGAAAGAAATGTTTGTTAGAGCATTTCGAGTTTAAAGTTGATAGATCATCTAAGACACGGTATGAAGTGTCATGCATGGGTGATGGTTGTGAATGGAGATTTAAGGCATACGCTATTCCTGGTGGTAATTTATTTTTTTGTTAAACATATGAATGATAGACACACCTGTTCGAAGACGCAAACACACCCACATTTCCGTCAGGCTAACCCAAAGGTTTTGGGTCACTTTTTAAAGGAACAACTAAAAGACAGTGGTAGGATATATCGAGCGAAAGAGATTGTCAAAGATTTTAGACAAAGGTTCGAGGATGAGATAACAAACCTTCAAGCTTGGCGTGGTAAAAGCCATGCACTTGAACTTCTACAAGGAACAACCCGAGACTCTTTTGCCGAACTACCAATATACTGTTACAATTTGAAGCTTGCAAATCCTGGAAGCTTTACTCACATCTTGGTTGATGAGCAGAGTCGTTTTGAATTGGTTTTTGTTGCGTTAGGTGCTGCGGTAATTTACACCTTTTCGTTTGTACTTGTTCTTATTTTTTTAGAGTAACATGGGTTTGATCTTATTTTCTTATCATTAATTTTCAGATTCGTACCTTTATGTTTAATCTAAGACCGGTTATTATCATTGACGCGGCACATCTAAAGGGTGAATTTAAAGGGACGTTGTTTTTAGCAGTGGCCATGGATGGAAATAATCAGATTTTTCCAATTGCTTATGGCATAGGAAAATCAGAGGATGGTGAATCTTGGACATGGTTTCTCTCAAAGCTTAGAGAGTGTGTTGGTGAAATAGCAGATATGGCGATCATTTCGGATAGGGCGAATTCTATACATGTAGGTGTTAGAAACGTGTTTCCACGTGTTTACCACGGGTTGTGTTGTCGTCATTTAATGATGAATTTACGTTTGCCGTCGTCTAAAAAAAGAATACGAGGCACTATGGTGGAAGACATGTAAATCTTATCGGATGTCTGACTTTAACGAGTCATTCAATGCTTTGTGTCTTGCCATTCCTAGAATACGCCAGGTTTTAACAAATATTGGGTTTGGTAGATGGGCAAGAGCTCATTGTCCCGGCAATCGATACCACTATATGACAGCTAATAGTGCGGAGTCTATTAACTCTTTGTCTAGATTCTCGCGTAAGATGCCGATAACGCAACTTATCGAATTCTTTTGCGAGTCCGTACAAAAATGGTTTTATGACCGTCGACTGCAGGGCATGCAGGAGAGCCACTCACTGACTCAGTGAGCACAGAAGAAAATTTTAAAGAAAATTGAAGGGTCTAGAACCTGGACTGTTGCAGGCATCGGAGCAAACAGTTTTCTTGTTGAAGATGGTGGGAAAAGGGGTTTAGTTGATTTTTTGAATCGTTCGTGCAGCTGCCGTGTCTGACAAGTTTCTGGTCTACCTTGTGGGCATGTGATTGCTGTTTCAAGATTTTTAGGTGAACCTGACTACAGTCATTATGCATTCTCGTGTTATTCAAACGAAGTATACAAAAAAACGTATGAAGAATCGATTAATCCTCTGCCTCATAGGTCTGAGTGGGTGATACCAGAAGGCCTTGGTAGTGTATTACCGCCGCATATTACAAAATGTCAATCTGGTCGTCCAAAAGAAAACACCTGAATCTTGTCTTGTAGGTAAGAGCCCGTTCAGGTATATTGTTTGCGGTGTCGAACATACACCATGGTCGTGACGTTTGTTCAGATCCAATGCCATCACAGATTCGTTCACGTAAATCATCAGGCAAAGGAAAAGGGAAAGAGATAGAAACCCAGAGTCCAACGGATGACATTTTCCCATCTTATAATTTAGCAGAATTTTAATAATAGCTTAGTTTTTTTATGTTTTAATTAGGAAAATCATGTAACAAATTCTCGTAACCGCAATAGTAATTGGTACTTTTAATTTATATAACAATTAAATTTTACAATGCGTACGTCCAGCCTTCAAAAATTAGTTCGTGTGTAGCGCCCGGCGTAGAGTTCATCAACCATGTAGCGTCTATATCTGACACAAGCATCCTGTATGTTTACTTCGTTCCATGTCAATGAACGGTTGTAAACTAGATTTTCCACTAGCATACATATGATAACACCTGAGTTTCGGCCAATATGAGCTCCGTGGTCAGGCCACACAACATCCCCGCAATACTCTAAGGCTTCTACACTATCTATCCCCGAGTGCTGCCAGTACGATATACGGCCCAGAAACCATACGAATGGAGATTCAAATTCTAAAAGAATTTGATGTATTTTCCTGTGTATGCAAAATCCTTCTCCGCAATTACTTAGGTTACAATTATCGGGAAAATAAGCATATATTTTAAGCGAACGCATATTTATTTTTAGAAGTAACCAGTGGTTTTCGTTGTGCGCTACGGGCATGTAAATCTGCAAAAGAATTGAAACGTAAATAAGCCCCGGAAAAGGTATTCTTTTTATGGAATTTTTTTAAAAATTACATGTTGGTGTAAAAAAATTGAAACGTAAAAATTGCTCATTTTTTAAACAGAAAGTTTATTTTGAAATTTATTAAAAAAAACCTACAACTCTATTATTTCCTTGTCAAATGTTGGTGTAAAAAAGTAAAGGTCTGTAAATTTATAAAAAGCGTACACTCCGAATAAGCATATTTAACAACGTACCGTATCAACGTCCCAAAAGGGAGGAAAATTTTCTTTTGAACCGTCTCCATATCTGTAGGCCTCTCTATTTTGTTCTATTATCATGTTAAAAAAAGTAGGTGGCACTACTATCCACCGATAATCCTTTGACGGCATCGCCGTTGACCGTTTGTGAAGCTCCCGTTGATACATTAGCTTGTTACACCATGCATTGATATGCTGAGAAAAATATGGTAAACGTTTGACTAAAAAATATAAAAACACTATCATTAACAGGAAAGGTATTTCGAAGGTACCGTTTCCTGAATAAATCCGTTTCCACAAAATCCAAGTAATCCGCCCCACCATTCTTTTCCGAGAGGTGTTTTACCCATGTAGGTTGAGTAGCAAGTTGGAGTATCGCCGTCATAGTAAAACTCTAAAATATTTGGTGACCAATGTTCAAACCGATCATTTTGGTTTATCCAAATGGTGCGTTGCACGGAATGAGGAATGTTTGAGTAAGACATCCGGTTTGGCATTGTTGACATAGTGAGGGCACATATATATACACACATGTTCACAATTAATTATAATATAATATTTAATATAAATGAAGTTTTACCTACTTAATATGTCATCGAAACATATATAGGAAATAACTATATATAATGAATTCTGTTTTATAAAATATAAATTAATACAAATCATTGAATACATTCAATATCGTCCTCTTCTATCTCGTTGACTAAGTGTTTAAGTATAAGCGAGTTGTAGAAAAGTATCAAAAGATAGCGCCTCATCCTTGTAGCCGTTATGCTTGTGTCTTCACCATCATTTAGTGGTTTTTTGTTAATCAACCGGTCCAGAAATATACACACCCAAACCCCACAGTCCCCTAATGGTCCCGACTGCTGTGGCACGTCATCTGCATATACTATTTGAAACGGAAACTTTAACGGTAAAGGTTTGTTGTCATAATAACCATGCATACGAAGCCAATGATCAAAAACAAAATTTATAAAACAAACCACTTCCGTTCTTCCTTTTTCCAGTTGTTGCATGCCTATCAAGCTACAAAAAAAAACGAGCATTTATAAATTTTTAAAGTCATACCTTTTGAGAGACCGTTAACTAAAACTATTAAATAAATAATCAGGTACACAAAAACGAGCGTTTATAAATTTTTATCTGTCGTAAATAGTGAGGGTATGGTTAACCAGGTTGAAAACTCCTAAAAACCAGTGAATTGATGGTTAAATAACGGTACATACACCTCGTCAACGGTAAATATCGGAGGAAAATGTTCGACACCCCCCGATGAAGTAACCTTCAAACGTCTGATCCAATCTTTGACAATTCATCTGGAAATATGGGGGTAAAATGGACCAACGGTCGGATGGATTTCTTGAATGATACATGTGTAGCATCCATCCAAAAAGGTGCTGTTATAGGTTTGGACAATTTTAGGGTAAGTTTATAGGAAAATTTAGTATTAACAAAATAATTTATACTACTTACATCATCGCTTAACCAGCCAGTACCATCAGTGCCTAGCAATGCCGCCCAGAAATCAGGACCAACACAGCCGCCAGACGTGAGGGTTAGTTGTCTAACGCCGCTAGTTGGTGCCCAATTTTGTATCATTTTGATTAAAGTATCTTCATCATTTGCTATCTTTTTTTTTTTGCTTCCGCTTCATGTTTCTGTAAACTACAAATGGTGATAGCAGAGACTTGGCGGGCTTCACAAGCCTTTCGGACCGCCTCAGTTTGATCATCTCCGGATCCTCATTCTACAATAACATTAATTTAAGTGGTTAATTAACAGAACGTACACGGATAACTAAAATAAACATATACACAGCCCAAACTTACGGCTTCTTCCGTAAGATTTTCGGGATATGCTGACACATGATATACATCGTTATCGAAGTTAAAATAGGAATCAGCTGCCGCCTACAAATTTTTAAAAAACATTTTGAAATAAATTTATTTTTTAGATTTTTATAACCAAATAAACGGGATTTTTGGATGAATACATTATCATCTTGTTTTTGCGATTGTTCCATCGGTGTTCTTATGTGGCTTGGAGTATTAACCGGAGCCATACGAAAACTTTGCAACAACTCCGACTTGATCATGTCAGTCAACGCCCAGTTGTTTGCGAACATCAGTGACTGAAATTTAGAGACAAGCTGCTCTTCAGAATAAAATCCTAATAAAATCCTGACGAAAACGTACCGAGAGCAGCATCCCGTTGCAAGTCAGTCGTCTCTAACGGAATATCATGCATCTGAACCGGTACTTCAGGTGCTGATCGGTGCATTTGATCATCGCCGAACAAGTGGTCCATCAAGTCCTTCATTTTCTGTTGGTTGCAGTTTTCAGTCGGCTGGATTGGATGTTGCATTTGAGGGGGTAATTCAGTCGGCATAGCAGGTTGATAAATTTGACGTTCACGGTCCAAATAATCCGAACTTGAAATGAACCACTGTTTTCGGCCTCAAACTGAGTTGGTAGTATGAAGCTTAGCGGTTTATATTCACGTCTCTATCATATTGAAACCAAACATTTTAAAAAAAAAATGTTAAAAACTATTAAAGGTTGAAAAAAAAATTAAAAATTTTGTTACACAAAATAATTTGATTAGCTATTAAACTGCATTTTAGATGCCACGTGTCCTCAACTGTTAAACGTTGAATTTTTTTTTTATAATTTTATAGTTTATAAAATTATAAAATTATTAAATTTGAAAATGCATATAAAAGTTTAACAGTTTTTGTTATAACATTATAATGTGAAAATGCATATAAAAATGTTTCAAAAACTATTAACGGTTGAAAATATTTTTTAGCAATTTTATAATTTTAACAGTTTTTATAATTTTATAAAATTTGTCAAACAATTTAAGACACAATAAGCAATTTACCTTTATTTCATTCGCTAAGATTCCATCAACACTACCCTTCATCAGCTTTTGTCCTTCTTGCCATCCTAAAAATCTCAGAATGGACTGACCAGTGAAATACCCCTCCTTTGTTTGAATTCCGGAAATACCTCTAGAATCCACATCTGTAAATGCATTAACATATTTAACAGGTATTAGTATACAAATTAAAACGAACATTACACTTAAAATATATATACGATTTCCCAGGTACCTTAAAGGGTCAAACAAATCCGTCTAACGAAAAACCCTTCGCGTCTTCCTTTTGACGAACGTGTATATCATACATGTTCGTATACGTGCTCTCCCAAAAATAATTACCCCATGGATATTGGTTAAAGTCATTCAAATTATCCACCAGGTGTAACAGTTTATTATCGATTGCATTTGAATCCTGCAACCATAAAAACCCTTGGCCCAAAAGCATCAGTAGATATATCCTTGTGCAATCTTCGTTGCTATATAGCATCGGACCTTCAAATATATCTCTTATTCTTTTGAAAGCAACACGTTCACGGCCCGGGAAAATTCGGTTTTTAAATGAGTCAGGGTGCTCAATCGGTGTCCAGTTAGTGGGCCCAAACCTTAACCCCGTTATAAAACAAAATTGTTTCGGGGTAAACATTAAAATTTCTTGGCCTAGGCAATATGTAATACCTAATCTGGGTGTAGGTGTATGCACTTGTAATTGTGCAACACCGAGTAAAAGTAGGCTATCACACATAACACACTTGATATCTAAATATGGCCCAAAACAGGTTTGCCTAATCTGGGATTCAATAGGTGTCGTCATTCTTTTGTTCAAAGTCTTTACTATATTCCACGTTTGTCAAACTTTGATCTTTTGGCCTTGTAAAGTAACAAGTGAAAGAAAAAACAAAAAAAAAACAATTGAATCTTAAGTTTGCATTACAAAAAATAGTAAATATACTAAAATACTAAAACAGTATAATAAAGGAAACAAAAGAGATAAAGTATCACCAATACACATGGGACATGATTTTCTCCAACGTCTTGCATGACGTGATCAGGTTGCATGTGCTCTGGACGACCCATGGGTGGGTAACTGTGGTAATTTGGATCCATTGTGAGTCAACGGTAAACGTGGTAGTTTGGCTGCAGAAATGAAACGGTGGTCTGGTCTTCAATGCGGGTCGGGTCTTTCGTCGGGTCTTCAACGGTGCTCGGGTCTTTCTTCGGATCTTCAACGGTGGTCCACAAGGAGCATGTGATCTTAAAGACGTTTGCCGGCAGAAATGAAACACATGAACCCACACTCCCAAGGTCAAAACCTCTTCCTCGACACGTGTCACGCGATGGCTACACGGAGAACTGAACTGGAAACGTGTCGTTCATCCAACGGTAGGAATGAGGAAACGTCTCAAGTTGCAGTTTAGACGTCTCAAGATTCTTGTGAAACGTCTCAAGTACCAGAAACGTCTCGATATGTTGGAAACGTCTTAAATGTCAGCGTTGACGTCTCGTGCATGTCGGAAACGTCTTAAGACGTCTAAAATGAAATGAAACATCTTAAATGTACTCAAACGTCTTAAAATGCCACGTGTCCTACAGTTAAAACGTCTTAAAGATGCCACGTGTCCTCAAATGTACTGAAACGTCCTGAAACGTCTTAAAGACGTCTTGGTTGAAATGTCTCGTGCATGCATGCCACGTGTCCAAACGTCTTGG
Organism: Helianthus annuus; assembly: GCF_002127325.2. NCBI lineage: Eukaryota > Viridiplantae > Streptophyta > Magnoliopsida > Asterales > Asteraceae > Helianthus > Helianthus annuus. Next base: position 55,087,603 of record NC_035446.2, read on the forward strand.
TTGAAACGTCTTGACCTAAATTCTCATTTAATTTATCAATTTTTTAAAATAATAATTCTTCCCTTTAAGTATAGTATTTGAGTACATTTCTGGACCTCACAAAATGTTTGAAAAAAATAAAAATGATGTATACTACTCACAACCAGCAAACAAATCATCATCTTGGATTCTCAAAAAATGGAGAAGTTCCAAGGGTGAAAGTTCTTCTGAAGTTTCACAACGAAATGATTCAGAACAAAGCCACTTTGTACACAATCGACAAAGTTTTCACCTCCACCAGGTTGGTACATGGGCAATTCCAGACGACGAAAGTGAGAACTGGTCAAAAGACGTGGAAACATTCTACAGAAATGGGGATGCGCCGTTCTGTTATTCAGCAGTTTTCACAAGATCAATAGAGTTGGACAAAAAATTTTGGGGACTCTATTAGGTTTTTCGCTGTGGCGGCTACCTAATGTCAACAGTTAATTATTCTTCCTAATATTTTTATTAAATCTAGAATTTTTTTCCCATTATTAATTAATTTTAAATTACAACTTATACAGCATATTGAAGGATGGGTGGGAAGGCTAATGGCTTGGAGGAATAGAAAGATTCAAAGGGATCCGTTGTTAAACTTGCGGTGGACAATTCTTCCACCACAATTTTATGAAACGTTGTTAGATTCTACTCCTAAAAACGTTGTTAAATATGCCAATGGCAAATTACACCCATTTCCTTCTTTTTTCGAAGTGGATTACGTCTTCTTTCCGTTACCGTTAGAAAATAACGAATGGCTCCTAGCTTGACTAGAGTTATCGTCACAGGAGTTGGTGTATTACCCATGCGAAAATGTTTGTGTTGGCAATAAATACATAAACGTTATTCACCCACGTTTGACGAAGGTTAAAGTTTATTTAGGAGCATTACTGGTGCATTTGCAATATTGGAAAAACACGGGAAATCCAGAAAAATGTATCTCTGCCGAGCTCAATGACAACTATGTGGTATCTAACACATCAATCGTAGTGAATGAAGCTGTCTACCTGTGTATGCTTATGGAGCATCTGGTTACGGATAAACCAATAAATATAACTGGAGACATTTGTAAAACTTTTTTGTCGTATAGACAATTCATTGCAGAAAAACTGTATTTTTGGCGGTGTTTACCCCGTCCAAATGCTGTCTAGTTTATGCAATAAAATACTTATTTTTAATATATTAATTTATTAAATAGTGATCAATGAACCCACTATAAATAGGCATTGGCATTCATGCCATTTAACCACATTCAATCACAATTTAACCTCAAACTTGAAATTTGCTAAAAAATCATGGATTCTTGGACCAACGAAGAAGACATTGCTATTACCGTCTCCTACGCCATCGCTCGTGATGAAGGCACTTACTCAATTTCCGATCCCGCGTTCTGGGGTCAGGTTATGATCTATTTCTGCATTCACGTGCAACAAACGACCTGTAGCGCCAATGACCTCAACACTCGGTGTGCTTTCCTATTCTTCAAATGTAGCCGTTTCTTAGGAAGGTACAAGAACGTTAAAAAATCGGCACAACAACCTGGCTGAAGATTGAAGAAGAGGTCACTGAAGAAGCCCTGCTAGACTACGCAATAATTTATGACGAGGACTTTGAACACATTTCCGTGTTTGACACTTTCAAAAATTATATTTAGCTAGCTTTTTTAGGATGTCATTTAAATTTATCTTGTATTGTTTTTTAGGATGTAATAACTTTGGCAATTTAAAGTTATTGTTTAAAAGTCAATATTTAAAAACTTATAAATATGAAAAATAAAAAATGGGAAAGCCGGGTATCGAACCCACGCCAAACCCGGTTCACACAAACACCAACGACTTAACTAACATATCACAAGCCACTACACCGTGACCCTGAGAACGAGTTAAATCCAATTTTAATTTAATTTATACACTCATTTTCTTTAAAGGCTCATATTCAAAAACTTAAAAATATGAAAAATAAAAGGATGGGGAACGCCGGGTATCGAACCCGCGCCAAACCTGGTTCACACAGACACCAACGACTTAACCAACATATCACAAGCCACCACAATGTGACCCTAAGAACGAGTTACATCCAGTTTTAAGTTTATTTATACACGTTATTTATTTTAATTAATTATTTTAACCAAATAAATATTTATAATTTATAATTTATAATTTTAGTAGTTAAGGTTCAAGTTTTAAATAGTTAAGTTTATTTATACAGTTTTAATAAATATTTATAACATTAAATTATATAACTTGAACTTGTTATTTTTAACATTAACATTATTGGGTGTAACCCAAACGCCGTAAGCCCACACCCCGTCAGCCCACACCCCGTAAGCCCAAACCCCTTTTGCCCAAACCCCGTCAGCCCACACCCCGTAAACCAAAACCCTTAAACCCAAACTCCGTCAGTCCAATACCCGTAAGCCCAAACGCCGTAAACCCAAACCCCTTAAGCCCAAATCCCTTAGGCCCAAAGCCCGTAGACCCAAATCCGTCAGCCCACACCCCGTAAGCCCAAACTCCGTCAGTCTAATCTCCGTAAACCCAAACCCTGTAAGCCCAAACCCGTAAGCCCAAACCCGTAAGCCCAAACCTGTGAAACGGTCAACAGGCCAACCCCATAAACAGTTAAAGAAAAGATAAAACATTATATTAAAAAAAGAAAATACATACTAAACATTACATTAAAAAAAAGAAAATATAAAAAGAAAAAAAAACATTACATTAAAAAAAAACATCTAAAGCCAAACCCTAATCGTTTCCCACTGCGAGACGTGTTCGAAATCATGTCCTACTTTGTGGCGGTAGTTGATGAGGGCAACCGCCTTGATGTTCTCCTCGCCAAGATCCTGGGATGAATCCTCCACAGATTTGTAGCAACCCTCGAACTTCTTACAGTCCTAGCGTATAACCCGAAACCTTGAAGATAAGGCGTCAACGGTGCGGCCGTGGTCCGGACCACGGAGTTGTGCAAAATATTGTTGCACACGGACCCATCGACCCCCTGCCCTCGACGAGGAAGATCGGTATACACCTCCTCCCAAGCCTCCACTAACGCAATGTCCTCAACTTCGGTCCACGAAGAAGTAGCCATGTCTGCAAAAACTGAACCACGTCTACTTGTAAACGTTGAACAACGAAAGTAGAAGAAGAAGAAGAAGAACGGTGCATGGCGTGTGTGTGTGTGTGTGTTTAGGGGTATATATAGTGGGGTTGGTTAAATGAATATTTAATTTAATATAACTTTAAATATTCTAACGTCTTAACATAACTTTGAATATATGTAATTTTTAATTTTTTTAACTAAAATTCAAACGACTTAATTGGCTGTTGAACGAATTAATTGGCTGTTGAAACGTCTTAACATTGAATTGGGTGTTGAAACGTCTTTAACATTGAATTATACTAAATTGAACTAGAATTCAAACGTCTTTAAATATTCTAACGTCTTAACATAACCCGTTAGACCCTTCACGTGTCCGTTGTAGATGAGTTCTTGAACCCGATCGACCCCGCGGAGCACGTGGAAGGGGAAATCCGATCTCAGCTAATTAAATGGGAGAAGATCCGTGTCCGTTGTAGATGACTTCTTAGACCCGTTGTAGATGACTTCTTAGACTCGTTTGTTGAATCAGAGCTGTGAACACCAATGGGGTAGAAGATATGGTGAAGAAGAAAAGGTTGCGTATGTATAACAGGGTTGAAAATTGTGAACAATTTAAAAACAGGTTTCAAACGTCTTAAAAATAACTTTGAAAACCGGGAAACGTCTCAAAAGTCTCAAGTTTGAATGAAACGTCTTAAAAAGAACTTTGGAAACCGGGAAACGTCTCAAACGTCTCAAGGTTTGAATGAAACGACTTAAAAAGAACTTTGGAAACCGTGAAACATCTCAAACGTCTCAAGGTTTTAATGAAACGTCTTAAATTTTTTTAAAAAAACGTGATACTTTCAAACGTCTCAAGCCGTGTTGAGTTTCAAGCCATGCAAAACTATCAGCTTATCAGCTCAACTTTTAAAACGTTCTCAAGCCGCCGTCTGAAACGTCTCAGCCAAGACGTTAAGACGTCTAAGATGTGTCGGACACGTGGCAGCGTTTGGTTGGTCAGCTGCCAAGACGCTATAACCTTTTTGTCGCGTCTCCGCAAGACGTTTGACTTGGCTATTATGGAAAAGTTGACCATAACATAGCTATTTTGGCTATTTTCCCAATATTTAATTTAATATAACTTTAAATATTCTAACGTCTTAACATAACTTCGAATATATGTAATTTTTAATTTTTTTTAACTAAAATTCAAACGTCTTAATTGGCTGTTGAACGAATTAATTGGCTGTTGAAACGTCATTACATTGAATTGGCTGTTGAAACGTCTTTAACATTGAATTATACTGAATTAAACTAGAATTCAAACGTAAATTAGTAAAATTTATAACTTTATTATGATTGAATACAAAGTACATAAAAAACATAACACAAAAAAATAAAAACATAATCATTTGAACTAAAATACACCAAACTGCTACTTCCAACTGGGTAGGAGATCCGGATTCTGATTCTAGAATTTGCATCGAAACACCTAGGAATAAAGATGGGTCGTGAACTGGTAAGTTCCATCAACCCACATTTATATTGGCCTAGGTGATATTTAACGGGTTGTTGATTTTTTCTTCAACGGTTCTGCGCCTTCGGTGATGTTAGAGGACCTGGCTAACACATTGGTGAGAGCCCATTGTGTTAGCCAAGGTCTTATCAACCACCCTAAACGGGCAGAACCGTCATGTGCCGAACAACCCGTTAGACCCTTCACGTGTCCATTGTAGATGAGTTCTTCAACCCGATCGACCCCGTAGAGCACGTGGAAGGGGAAATCCGATCTCATACCATTAAATGGGAGATGTTCTGTTTCCGTTGTAGATGACTTCTTAGACTCGTTGTAGATGACTTCATAGACTCGTTGTAGATGACTTCTTAGACCTGTTTGTTGAATCAGGGGGTCTGCCCATTTTTTGAAGCTGTGAACACCAATGGGGTAGAAGATATGGTGAAGAAGAACAGGTTGTGTATGTATAACAGGGTTGAAAATTGTGAACCATTTAAAAACGGTTTCAAACGTCTTAAAAATAACTTTGAAAACCGGGAAACGTCTCAAATTTCTCAAGTTTGAATGAAACGTCTTAAAAAGAACTTTGGAAACCGTGAAACGCCTCAAACGCCTCAAGGTTTTAATGAAACATCTAAATTTTTTTTTAAAAATGAGATACTTTCAAACGTCTCAAGCCGTGTTGAGGCGTCTCAAGCCGGCTTCAAACGTCTCAAGCCATGCAAAATTATCTACTTATCAGCTCAACTTTTAAAACGTCTCAAGCCGCCGTCTGAAACGTCTCAGCCAAGACGTTAAGACGTCTGAGCTGTGTCGGACACGTGGCATTGTTTGGTTGGCAGCCGCCAAGACGCTATTACCTTTTTGTCGCGTCTCCCCAAGACGTTTGACTTGGCTATTTTGGAAAAGTTAACCATAACTTGGCTATTTTGGCAATTTACCCAATATTTAATTTAATATAATTTTAAATATTCTAACGTCTTAACATAACTTCGAATATATGTAATTTTAATTTTTTTAACTAAAATTCAAACGTCTTAATTGGCTGTTGAACGAATTAATTGGCTGTTGAACGAATTAATTGGCTGTTGATACATCTTAACATTGAATTGGCGGTTAAAACGTCTTTAACATTGAATTATACTGAATTGAACTAGAATTCAAACGTAAATTAGTAAAATTTATAACTTTATTATGATTGAATACAAAGTACATAAAAAACATAACACAAAAAATACAAACATAATCATTTGAACTAGAATACACCAAACCGCTACTTCCAACTGGGTAGGAGATCCAGATCTGATTCCGGAATTTGCGTCGAAACACCTAGGAATAAAGATGGCTCGTGAACTGGTAAGTTCCGTCACCCACATTTATATTGGCCTAGGTGATATGTAACGGGTTGTTGACATTTTCTTCAACGGTTCTTCAGCTTTGGTGATGTTAGAGGACCTGGCTAACACATTGGTGAGAGCCCATTATGTTAGCCAAGGTCTCATTAACCACCATAAACGGGCAAAACCGCCATGTGCCGAACAACCCGTTAGACCCTTCACGTGTCCGTTGTAGATGAGTTCTTGAACCCGATTGACCCCGCAGAGCACGTGGAAGGGGAAATCCGATCTCATCCCATTAAATGGGAGAAGATCTGTGTCCGTTGCAGATGACTTCTTAGACCCGTTTGTTGAATCAGGGGGTCTGCCCATTTTTTGAAGCTGTGAACACTAACGGGGTAGAAGATATGGTGAAGAAGAAAAGGTTGTGTATGTATAACAGGGTTGAAAATTGTGAACGATTTAAAAACAGGTTTCAAACGTCTTAAAAATAACTTTGAAAACCGGGAAACATCTCAAAAGTCTCAAGTTTGAATGAAACGTCTTAAAAAGAACTTTGAAAACCGGGAAATGTCTCGAACGTCTCAAAGTTTGAATGAAACGACTTAAAAAGAACTTTGGAAACCGTGAAACGTCTCAAGGTTTTAATGAAACGTCCTAAAATTTTTTTAAAAAATGTGATACTTTTAAACATCTCAAACTGTGTTGAGGCATCTCAAGCCTGCTTCAAACGTCTCAAGCCGTGCAAAACTATCAGCTTATCAGCTCAACTTTTAAAACGTCTCAAGGCGTCGTCTGAAAAGTCTCAGCCAAGACGTTAAGACGTCTAAGCTGTGTCGGACACGTGGCAGCGTTTGGTTGGTCAGCCACCAAGACGCTATAACCTTTTTGACGCGTCTCCCCAAGACATTTGACTTGGCTATTTTGGAAAAGCTGACCATAACTTGGCTATTTTGGCTATTTTCCCAATATTGAATTTAATATAACTTTAAATATTCTAACGTCTTAACATAACTTCGAATATATGTAATTTTTAATTTTTTTAACTAAAATTCAAATGTCTTAATTGGCTGTTGAAACGTCTTAACATTGAATTGGCTGTTGAAACGTCTTTACCATTGAATTATACTGAATTGAACTAGAATTCAAATGTACATTAGTAAAATTTATAACTTTATTATGATTGAATAAAAAGTACATATAAATCATAACACAAAAAAATACAAACATACTCATTTGAACTATAATACACCAAACCGCTACTTCCAACTGGGTAGGAGATCCGGATTCTGATTCCGGAATTTGAATCAAAACACCTACAAATAAAGATGGGTCGTGAACTGGTAAGTTCCATCAACCCACATTTATATTGGCCTAGGTGATATGTAATGGGTTGTTGACATTTTCTTCAATGGTTGTGCGGCTTCGGTGATGTTAGAGGACCTGGCTAACACATTGGTGAGAGCCCATTGTGTTAGCCAAGGTCTCATCAACCACCCTAAACGGGCAGAACCGTCATGTGCCGAACAACCTGTTAGACCCTTCACGTGTCCGTTGTAGATGAGTTCTTGAACCTGATCGACCCCGCAGGGCACGTGGAAGGGGAAATCCGATAGCATCCCATTAAATGGGAGAAGATCTGTGTCCGTTGTAGATGACTTCTTAGACCCGTTGTAGATGACTTCTTAGACCCGTTTGTTGAATCAAGGGGTCTGACCATTTTTTGAAGCTGTGAACACCAATGCGGTAGAAGTTATGGTGAAGAAGAAAATGTTGTGCATGTATAACAGGGTTGAAAATTGTGAACGATTTAAAAACAGGTTTCAAACGTCTTAAAAACAACTTTGAAAACCGGGAAGCGTCTCAGAAGTCTCAAGTTTAAATGAAAAGTCTTAAAAAGAACTTTGGAAACCGGGAAACGTCTCAAACGTCTCAAGTTTTGAATGAAATGACTTAAAAAGAACATTGGAAACCGTGAAACGTCTCAAACGTCTCATGGTTTTAATGAAACGTCTTAAAATTTTTTTAAAAAACGTGATACTTTCAAACGTCTCAAGCCGTGTTGAGGCGTCTCAAGGCTACTTCAAACGTCTCAAGCCATGCAAAACTATCAGCTTATCAGCTCAACTTTTAAAACGTCTCAAGACGCCGTCTGAAACGTCTTAGCCAAGACGTTAAGACGTCTGAGCTGTGTCGGACACGTGGCAGCGTTTGGTTGGTCAGCCGCCATGACGCTATAACCTTTTTGTCGCGTCTCCCCACGACATTTGACTTGGCTATTTTGGAAAAGTTGACCATAACTTGACTATTTTGGCTATTTTCCCAATATTTAATTTAATATAACTTTAAATATTCTAACGTCTTAACATAACTTCGAATATATGTAACTTTTAATTTTTTTTTACTAAAATTCAAACGTCTTAATTGGCTGTTGAACAAATTAATTGGCTGTTGAAACGTCTTAACATTGAATTGGCTGTTGAAACGTCTTTACCATTGAATTATACTGAATTGAACTAGAATTCAAACGTACATTAGTAAAATTTATCACTTTATTATGGTTGAATACAAAGTACATAAAAATCATAACATAAAAAAATACAAACATAAACATTTGAAATAGAATACACCAAACCGCTACTTCCAACTGCGTAGGAAATCCGAATTCTGATTCCGGAATTTGCATCGAAACACCTAGGAATAAAGATGGGTCGTGAACTGGTAAGTTCCATCAACCCACATTTATATTGGCCTAGGTGATATTTAACGGGTTGTTGATTTTTTATTCAACGGTTCTGCGGCTTCGGTGATGTTAGAGGACCTGGCTAACACATTGGTGAGAGCCCATTGTGTTAGCCAAGGTCTCATCAACCACCCTAAACGGGCAGAACCGTCATGTGCTGAACAACCTGTTAGACCCTTCACGTGTCCATTGTAGATGAGTTTTTGAACCAAATCGACCCCGCAGAGCACGTGGAAGGGGAAATCTGATCGCATCCCATTAAATGGGAGAAGATCTGTGTCCGATGTAGATGACTTCTTAGACCCGTTGTAGATGACTTCTTAGACCCGTTTGTTGAATCAGGGGGTCTGCCCATTTTTTTAAAGCTGTGAACACCAATGGGGTAGAAGTTATAGTGAAGAAGAAAAGGTTGTGTATGTATAACAGGGTTGAAAATTGTGAACGATTTAAAAACAAGTTTCAAACGTCTTAAAAATAACTTTGAAAACCGGGAAACGTCTCAAAAGTCTCAAGTTTGAATGAAACGTCTTAAAAAGAACTTTGGAAACCGGGAAATGTCTCAAACGTCTCAAGGTTTGAATGAAACGACTTAAAAAGAACTTTGGAAACCGTGAAACGTCTCAAACGTGTCAAGGTTTTAATGAAACGTCTTAAAAATTTTTTTAAAAAACGTGATACTTTCAAATGTCTCAAGCCGTGTTGAGGTGTCTCAAGCCGGCTTCCAACGATTAAAGCCATGCAAAACTATCAACTTATCAGCTCAACTTTTAAAAGGTCTCAAGCCGCCGTTTGAAATGTCTCAGCCAAGACGTTAAGACGTCTGAGCTGTGTCGGACATGTGGCAGCGTTTGTTTGGTCAGCCGCCAAGACGCTATAACCTTTTTGTTGCGTCTCCCCAAGACGTTTGACTTGGCTATTTTGGAAAAGTTGACCATAACTCGGTTATTTTCCCGATATTTAATTTAATATAACTTTAAATATTCTAACGTCTTAACATAACTTCGAATATATGTAATTTTTAATTTTTTTAACTAAAATTCAAACGTCTTAATTGGCTGTTGAACGAATTAATTGGTTGTTGAAACGTCTTAACATTGAATTGGCTGTTGAAACGTCTTTAACATTGAATTATACTGAATTGAACTAAAATTCAAATGTAAATTAGTAAAATTTATAACTTTATTATGATTGAATACAAAGTACATAAAAAACATAACACAAAAAAATACAAACATAATCATTTGAACTAGAATACACGAAACCGCTACTTCCAACTGGGTAGGAGATCCGGATTCTGATTCCGGAATTTGCATCGAAACACCTAGGAATAAAGATGGGTCGTGAACTGGTAAGTTCCATCAACCCACATTTATATTGGCCTAGGTGATATGTAACGGGTTGTTGACATTTTCTTCAACGGTTCTACGGCTTCGGTGATGTTAGAGGACCTGGCTAACACATTGGTGAGAGCCCATTGTGTTAGCCAAGGTCTCATCAACCACCCAAAACGGCAGAACCGTCATATGCTGAACAACCCGTTAGACACTTCACGTGTCCATTGTAGATGAGTTCTTGAACCCGATAAACCCCGCAGAGCACGTGGAAGGGGAAATCCCATCTCATCCCATTAAATGGGAGAAGATCTGTGTCCGTTGTAGATGACTTCTTAGACCCGTTTGTTGAATCAGGGGGTCTTCCTATTTTTTGAAGCTGTGAACACCAATGGGGTAGCAGATATGGCGAAGAAGAAAAGGTTGTGTATGTATAACAGGGTTGAAAATTGTGAACGATTTAAAAACAGGTTTCAAACGTCTTAAAAATAACTTTGAAAACCGGGAAACGTCTCAAAAGTCTCAAGTTTGAATGAAACGTCTTAAAAAGAACTTTGGAAACCGGGAAACGTCTCAAACATCTCAAGGTTTGAATGAAACGCCTTAAAAAGAACTTTGGAAACCGTGAAACGTCTCAAACGTCTTAAATTTTTTTTAAAAACGTGATACTTTCAAACGTCTCAAGCCGTGTTGAGGCATCTCAAGCCATACAAAACTATCAGCTTATCAGCTCAACTTTTAAAACGTCTCAAGCCGCCGTCTGAAACGTTTCAGCCAAGACGTTAAGACGTCTGAGCTGTGTCGGACACGTGGCAGCGTTTGGTTGGTCAGCCGCCAAGACGCTATAACCCTTTTATCGCGTCTCCCCAAGACGTTTGACTTGGCTATTTTGGAAAAGTTGACCATAACTTGGCTATTTTGGCTATTTTTCCAATATTTAATTTAATATAACTTTAAATATTCTAACGTGTTAACATAACTTCGAATATATGTAATTTTTAATTTTTTTAACTAAAACTCAAACGTCTTAATTAGCTGTTGAACGAATTAATTGGTTGTTGAAACGTCTTAACATTGAATTGGCTGTTGAAACGTCTTTAACATTGAATTATACTGAATTGAACTAAAATTCAAATGTAAATTAGCAAAATTTATAACTTTATTATGATAGAATACAAAGTACATAAAAAACATAACACAAAAAAATACAAACATAATCATTTGAACTAGAATACACGAAACCGCTACTTCCAACTGGGTAGGAGATCTGGATTCTGATTCCGGAATTTGCATCGAAACACCTAGGAATAGAGATGGGTCGTGAACTGGTATGTTCCATCAACCCACATTTATATTGGCCTAGGTGATATGTAACGGGTTGTTGACATTTTCTTCAACGGTTCTACGGCTTCGGTGATGTTAGAGGACCTGGCTAACACATTGGTGAGAGCCCATTGTGTTAGCCAAGGTATCATCAACCACCCAAAACGGGCAGAACCGTCATATGCTGAACAACCCGTTAGACCCTTCACGTGTCCGTTGTAGATGAGTTCTTGAACCCGATCAACCCCGCAGAGCACGTGGAAGGGGAAATCCGATCTCATCCCATTAAATGGGAGAAGATCTGTGTCCGTTGTAGATGACTTCTTAGACCCGTTGTAGATGACTTCTTAGACCCGTTTGTTGAATCAGGGGGTCTTCCCATTTTTTGAAGCTGTGAACACCAATGGGGTAGCAGATATGGCGAAGAAGAAAAGGTTGTGTATGTATAACAGGGTTGAAAATTGTGAACGATTTAAAAACAGGTTTCAAACGTCTTAAAAATAACTTTGAAAACCGGGAAACGTCTCAAAAGTCTCAAGTTTGAATGAAACGTCTTAAAAAGAACTTTGGAAACCGGGAAACGTCTCAAACGTCTCAAGGTTTGAATGAAACGACTTAAAAAGAACTTTGGAAACCGTGAAACGTCTCAAACGTCTCAAGGTTTTAACGAAACCTCTTAAATTTTTTTTTAAAAACATGATACTTTCAAACGTCTCAAGCCGTGTTGAGGCATCTCAAGCCATGCAAAACTATCAGCTTATCAGGTCAACTTTTAAAACGTCTCAAGCCGCCGTCTGAAACGTCTCAGCCAAGACGTTAAGACGTCTGAGCTGTGTCGGACACGTGGCAGCGTTTGGTTGGTCAGCCGCCAAGACGCTATAACCCTTTTATCGCGTCTCCCCAAGACGTTTGACTAGGCTATTTTGGAAAAGTTGACCATAACTTGGCTATTTTGGCTATTTTCCCAATATTTAATTTAATATAACTTTAAATATTCTAACGTCTTAACATTACTTCGAATATATGTCATTTTTAATTTTTTTTAACTAAAATTCAAACGTCTTAATTAGCTGTTGAACGAATTAATTGGTTGTTGAAACGTCTTAACATTGAATTGGCTGTTGAAACGTCTTTAACATTGAATTATACTGAATTGAACTAAAATTCAAATGTAAATTAGTAAAATTTATAACTTTATTATGATTGAATACAAAGTACATAAAAAACATAACACAAAAAAATACAAACATAATCATTTGAACTAGAATACACGAAACCGCTGCTTCCAACTGGGTAGGAGATCCGGATTCTGATTCCGGAATTTGCATCGAAACACCTAGGAATAGAGATGGGTCGTGAACTGGTAAGTTCCATCAACCCACATTTATATTGGCCTAGGTGATATGTAACGGGTTGTTGACATTTTCTTCAACGGTTCTACGGCTTCGGTGATGTTAGAGGACCTGGCGAACACATTGGTGAGAGCCCATTGTGTTAGCCAAGGTCTCATCAACCACCCAAAACGGGCAGAACCGTCATATGCTGAACAACCCGTAAGACCCTTCACGTGTCCGTAGTAGATGAGTTCTTGAACCCGATCAACCCCGCAAAGCACGTGGAAAGGGAAATCCGATCTCATCCCATTAAATGGGAGAAGACCTGTGTCCGTTGTAGATGACTTCTTAGACCCGTTGTAGATGACTTCTTAGACCCGTTTGTTGAATCAGGGGGTCTTCCCATTTTTTGAAGCTGTGAACACCAATGGGGTAGAAGATATGGCGAAGAAGAAAAGGTTGTGTATGTATAACAGGGTTGAAAATTGTGAACGATTTAAAAATAGGTTTCAAACGTCTTAAAAATAACTTTGAAAACCGGGAAACGTCTCAAAAGTCTCAAGTTTGAATGAAACGTCTTAAAAAGAACTTTGGAAACCGGGAAACGTCTCAAACGTCTCAAGGTTTGAATGAAACGACTTACAAAGAACTTTGGAAACCGTGAAACGTCTCAAACGTTTCAAGGTTTTAATGAAACGTCTTAAATTTTTTTTTAAAAACGTGATACTTTCAAACGTCTCAAGCCGTGTTGAGGCATCTCAAGCCATGCAAAACTATCAGCTTATCAACTCAACTTTTAAAACGTCTCAAGCCGCCGTCTGAAACGTCTCAGCCAAGACGTTAAGACGTCTGAGCTGTGTCGGACACGTGGCAGCGTTTGGTTGGTCAGCCGCCAAGACGCTATAACCTTTTTATCGCGTCTCCCCAAGACGTTTGACTTGGCTATTTTGGAAAAGTTGACCATAACTTGGCTATTTTGGCTATTTTCCCAATATTTAATTTAATATAACTTTAAATATTCTAACGTCTTAACATAACTTCGAATATATGTAATTCTTATTTTTTTTAACTAAAATTTAAACGTCTTAATTGGTTGTTGAACGAATTAATTGGCTGTTGAAACGTCTTAACATTGAATTGGCTGTTGAAACGTCTTTAACATTGAATTATACTGAGTTGAACTAGAATTCAAACGTAAATTAGTAAAATTTATAACTTTATTATGATTGAATACAAAGTACATAAAAACATAATACAAAAAAATACAAACATGATCATTTGAACTAGAATACACCAAACCGCTACTTCCAACTGAGTAGGAGATTCGGATTCTGATTCCGGAATTTGCATCGAAACACCTAGGAATAAAGATGGGTCGTGAACTGGTAAGTTCAATCAACCCACATTTATATTGGCCTAGGTGATATGTAACGGGTTGTTGACATTTTCTTCAACGGTTGTGCGGCTTCGGTGATGTTAGAGTTCCTGGCTAACACATTGGTGAGAGCCCATTGTGTTAGCCAAGGTCTCATCAACCACCCTAAACGGGCAGAACCGTCATGTGCCGAACAACCCGTTAGACCCTTCACGTGTCTGTTGTAGATGAGTTCTTAAACCCGATCGACCCCACAGAGCACGTGGAAAGGGAAATCCGATCTCATCCCATTAAATGGGAGAAGATCTGTGTCCGTTGTAGATGACTTCTTAGACCCGTTGTAGATGACTTCTTAGGCCCGTTTGTTGAATCAGGGGGTCTTCCCATTTTTTGAAGCTGTGAACACCAATGGGGTAGAAGATATGGCGAAGAAGAAAAGGTTGTGTATGTATAACAGGGTTGAAAATTGTGAAAGATTTAAAAACAGGTTTCAAACGTCTTAAAAATAACTTTGAAAACCGGGAAACGTCTCAAAAGTCTCAAGTTTGAATGAAACGTCTTAAAAAGAACTTTGGGAACCGGGAAACGTCTTAAACGTCTCAAGGTATGAATGAAACGACTTAAAAAGAACTTTGGAAACCGTGAAACGTCTCAAACGTTTCAAGGTTTTAATGAAACGTCTTAAATTTTTTTTAAAAAACGTGATACTTTCAAACGTCTCAAGCTGTGTTGAGGCATCTCAAGCCATGCAAAACTATCAGCTTATCAACTCAACTTTTAAAACGTCTCAAGCCGCCGTCTGAAACGTCTCAGCCAAGACGTTAAGACGTCTGAGCTGTGTCGGACACGTGGCAGCGTTGGTTGGTCAGCCGCCAAGACGCTATAACCTTTTTATCGCGTCTCCCCAAGACGTTTGACTTGGCTATTTTGGAAAAGTTGACCATAACTTGGCTATTTTGGCTATTTTCCCAATATCTAATTTAATATAACTTTAAATATTCTAACGTCTTAACATAACTTCGAATATATGTATTTTTTTTTTTTAACTAAAATTCAAACGTCTTAATTGGCTGTTGAACGAATTAATTGGCTGTTGAAACGTCTTAACATTGAATTGGCTGTTGAAACGTCTTTAACATTGAATTATACTGAGTTGAACTAGAATTCAAACGTAAATTAGTAAAATTTATAACTTTATTATGATTGAATACAAAGTACATAAAAAACATAATACAAAAAAAATACAAACATGATCACTTGAACTAGAATACACCAAACCGCTACTTCCAACTGGGTAGGAGATTCGGATTCTCATTCCGGAATTTGCATCGAAACACCTAGGAATAAAGATGGGTCGTGAACTGGTAAGTTCAATCAACCCACATTTATATTGGCCTAGGTGATATGTAACGGGTTGTTGACATTTTCTTCAACGGTTGTGCGGCTTCGGTGATGTTAGAGTTCCTGGCTAACACATTGGTGAGAGCCCATTGTGTTAGCCAAGGTCTCATCAACCACCCTAAACGGGCAGAACCGTCATGTGCCGAACAACCCGTTAGACCCTTCACGTGTCTGTTGTTGATGAGTTCTTAAACCCGATCTACCCCGCAGAGCACGTGGAAGGGGAAATCCGATCTCATCCCATTAAATGGGAGAAGATCTGTGTCCGTTGTAGATGACTTCTTAGACCCGTTGTAGATGACTTCTTAGACCCGTTTGTTGAATCAGGGGGTCTGCCCATTTTTTGAAGTTGTGAACACCAATGGGGTAGAAGATATGGTGAAGAAGAAAAGGTTGTGTATGTATAACAGGGTTGAAAATTGTGAACGACTTAAAAACAGGTTTCAAACGTCTTAAAAATAACTTTGAAAACCGGGAAACATCTCAAAAGTCTCAAGTTTGAATGAAACGTCTTAAAAAGAACTTTGGAAACCGGGAAACGTCTCAAACGTCTCAAGGTTTGAATGGAACAACTTAAAAAGAACCTTGGAAACCGTGAAACGTCTCAAACGTCTCAAGGTTTTAATGAAACGTCTTAAATTTTTTTTTTAAAACGTGATACTTTCAAACGTCTCAAGCCGTGTTGAGGCGTCTGAAGCCGGCTTCAAACGTCTCAAGCCATGCAAAACTATTAGCTTATCAGCTCAACTTTTAAAACGTCTCAAGCCGTCGTCTGAAACGTCTCAGCCAAGACGTTAAGACGTCTGAGCTGTGTCGGACACGTGCCAGCGTTTGGTTGGTCAGCCGCCAAGACGCTATAACCTTTTTGTCGCGTCTCCCCAAGACGTTTGACTTGGCTATTTTAGAAAAGTTAACCATAACTTGGCTATTTTGGCTATTTTCCCTATTGTTATTGTTGTTATTATTATTATTTATTTGTTTATTTATTTATTTATTATTATTATTATTATTATTATTATTTTCGATTGGTAATTTATAGGTAAAAATCGAACCGGTCGGTAAAAAGAACATTTATTTAAGGGTTATTGAATTTTATCACCCCAAACTATCGGCTATTGGCTACTGCCACCCCAACTATCACTTTGACGTCCGCCACCTTCAACTTAACACTTAGTGTGTTCTGTCACTTTGATCTTGTTACTATACTTTTGGGGGTGTCATAGGGATCTTAGGAAGGTTTTAGGAATCTTAGGACACTCCAAAAAGTATAGTAACATGATCAAAAGTTAGTGATCAGTTAACGACATGGTGAGAAAACACACTAAGTGTTAAGTTAAGGGTGACATGCGTCAAAGTAATAGTTGAGGGTGTCAGCGGCCAATAGCCAATAGTTAGGAGTGATAAAATCCAATAACCCTTTATTTAAATCTTCATGTCATATTCGTCGGCCCGTTGGTAAAAGTGCTTGCTTTCTGGTGGAATATTTATATTAGACTACAAGGTATGGTGATGGACCATCCTTGGAGGATGATCCGCCACGTAGGCGCCACGTCATATTCCTCCCAAAGATGGTCCATCCTCCAAAACTAGAGGGCATGGTAGGATGGTCCTAGTCATAGTCCTCCACCACTTTTTATGTTTTTTTTATTTTTCTTTAGTATTCTATTTTTTTTAACATTTAACAAATATACTAACAAAATATTTTCATTAATATTAAACCCACATTACATAAACATAAAAAAAACATAAACTTAAAAAAAAAACCAAAGACTTAATAAAAATAAACATAGAGTTAAATAATTTGATGTTTTTTCATGATGTCGTGTTGTAATTTTTTCAACATCGAACGTTTCGGCTCGGGTTCGTCCTCCACATTCATCGATATTATTTCCCATTCCTTGAGCCGAATTTTTTCATCAGAAATTCGGATTTTCTCATTCGCCAATCGGACCTTCTCGCGTAACTTTTCGTCCGATACACGACTTTTTTCTTCGACGGCCCGCTCCTTCGCCTTCGTCTTTTGGGTCGAGACGTCGTTGTACATTTTTAAGTGTTCCATAAACTCAACCATGTTCGGGTCCACCTTTTCCTTTTCTTTTCCCTTGGCCCGCTCCTTCTTTGATTTGTCTCGGCCCGTTGGACGCTCCGGTTCACGTACGTTGTACTCCTCTTCGTCAAAGTCGCCGTCATTATTTAAGTTTATGTGACACCTCGCGTCCGATCCACCGGCGCTAAAACTACCCGTTTCCGATGTTTTTTGGCGTTTCGCCATCGCCACCTCGTTGGGAATAGGCCTCCATTTTGGTTCGTCTTTTACAACCATCCACGCGCGAACGTGCGGAAAGTTGGTATTACTATTCTTTTCCTTATACTTTTCCAACGCCATTTTGAACACATCCTCGTTGTTCCACCCGCTACGACGGTCACATGTATATAATTTATTATATTCCTCGCAAAACCTATTGATGGACGAGTTCATTTTCCGCCACTTTGAGGAGACCGAGTCGACATCTCGATACGGGCCTTGGTCCATAAAGACGAGAAACTTGGCCAATACCTTGGACCAAAACCCCTCACCCGATTGGTTATTACCTATAAAAAACAAACAATATATATAAAGTTTTAACATAATAATTAAACAAAAAAAAATAAACTTTAAAACTAATAAAGTAAAAAACCTACTGTTAAAAAAAAACTAAAAGTAAAAAACCTACTGTTATTAAAAAAAAAAAAAACCTTAAAAAAAAAAAACTGTTGGTTTTTTAAAACTTAAAACTTTAAAAAATTTAAACTTTAAAACTTTAAAAATGTAAACTTTAAAAAAAATACGAACCTTTTGTCGGGTTGTCAGAAGTGCCAATGAAAGCCTTGGCTAAGGCTTCTTCTTCGACTGGTGTCCACTTAGTCGCCTTCAGTTTCGACGGTTGATCACCCACCACTTGCTTGCCTTTGTTTCGTTTTCCTTTCCCTTTAGGCGGTTGGGTTTCGGGAATAATCTCCACATCATCTTCGGGTTCGGATTGGGTCAGGATCGGTTGAACGGGTGGTGTGGGGATCGGTTGAGGTTGAACGGGTGGGAAGTTCCAAGCACCCCGCATCATCATTTGTAGAAGGGCTTGATTTTGGGAGATTTGAGCGAATTGGTTTGGCGAGTGTTGGAATGAAGCAAACGCGTTCGATGAATATTGCGAGAATTTGTTCGGTTCTAGCATCGGATAATATCCTGGAACCGAGAAAACATTAGGTTGGGTCGGATTGTTGGGATTATTCGGGTTGTTCGGAGTGTTCGGGTTGTCCGGGTTGTTGAACGGATCCATGAAAAAGTGTAAAAAGGTTTATAGTGGAAGAAGGTTTATAAAATAGTGGAAGAAGGTTTATAAAAATTATGTGAGAGAGAGATGAAATTTTGGGGTTAATTTGGTGATTGAAAGTGAAAATGGAAGGTAAATATATATATTTAAAAATTCTGACCGTTTGGAATTATTCAAAATTTGGAATTTTTTTTTATTAACGGTCGAATTCTTTAATGATGGACCCCACTTTTTGGACCGTGTCAAACGGCGAAGAAGAGACGGAGAGGCCGGGACGCGGGGGGCGGCACGGTGTAGCGTCCGTCGCCGGACCTCGACGGTGTGTGGACGTCCCCATACCGTGTAGGCTTATGAAACCATTACGAATTCGACTGGACCCTCCCGAAGGATCATAGGTCGGGGAAAATCTTCTGTTTTATGGTTTTTGTCTTTTTTATATCGTTTAATTCAATTTTCGTTAAGAACCAAACATAAAAAATAACCTGAATTATATAACAAGATGAGTTTAAACTCATTAGGATTTCGGCTTATGTCACATTTATACCTGTAAAATTCGTTATGTAATGTATCATATAATATTTGCTTGGTAGAGGGTCGTTTTTATGTTTGATCAAACACTCAAGTTACCTCGACATGATTTCATATTTCCTAAAACTTTGGTTTTAAAAAATTAAGGCCGTCGTATATTTTTTTTAATAAATTATTCGCGAATGTCGGGAGATCTAGCATACGTTGTCTTAACCAGATCCGTGCTAGAGAGCCCCCTCGCATAATGGATCTCAAAATTTAAACCACTTAATAAGAAACCTCTATCACTCAGCCTCGAACTTAATATTTAAAGGAAAAACTCACTCATACCCATTATAGATGTAACTTAAATAACCGTGACCACCACTAAAACACTAGTGATGGTTTAAGTCGGTCATATGATTTTGGAAAGTGATTTTTTAATAGTTTAAAAAAAAAAAAAAAAAAAAAAAAAAGCTTAATCATTGTTCAAAGAGTAGTTGAAAGACACGTAGCTAATGTGAACCATTGATTGTAGAGCATGTCACGTGACACCTCACATGATCTATTGAAATCAGCAACTTTATTCTGCCGACACGCATATATTCATTCAATTCTTCGTACTTCAAATGCCTTTCTTACATGTTTCATTCCTGAGTCTGAGTCTGATCTCCAACCAGTGAATTGTTTACCTTAGATAAATTTAAGGGTAACTTACTTTTTGAGTCCCTGTGTTTTATGGGTTTTAACCACTTGAGTTCAAAAGCAAAAAGTTTAACGACCTGAGTCCCCATAAGCATTTTTCATAACCATTTGAGTCCAAATTTCTAACACTGTTAGAATTTTTTGGTTAAGTATTGTTAAATGACCAAAATACCCTTATAATTAAAAAAAATAATAAATGATCCTGTATTAAAAAATAGAAAAATAAATACCCCTATATCACTGCCCCACCTTCGACACCATCAAAAACCCACCTCCGACTGCCTAAAATCATATCATTTCTGATTTACCGGAAAACAACAACCACCTCCGATCATCTCCACCACCAGCCATGGGCGGTTCTCTCCGATTCCGACGAACGAAGAAGAACATACTCACAATCAGAATTAGAAGACGACAACAAGTATGAAGACGCACCGGAAGATCACAAAATAGTTTCGATCAAAGCCGTAGATGATCTCGATTCGAAGCTCAAACCACTCAAGCTGAAATATTCCAATAACCCTATTATGAACATACTTTAAACCCTGTGAAAGTATTTCCATTCTTCTTAAACTTCCCTTTTCTACTACTGTCCATTTGGAACCACAAAGTGTCTCCTTTGTTTCATTCTACTTCATTTAACCATTCAAATACATCTTTTAGTTATGTAGCTATTCCTTTTATATGAAAACTAACATCTATATTTGAAGACATGACTGCAAAAATCATTTTCAAAAGATGTTGCCCGGTATAACACAAACACAACAAATTTGCTCAAATTCACATCTTATAACCAATGTGCCAAAATCAAAACTTCTCTCAAACATATTACTAACAGAAATCTCTTGTTGCTAACCTGTCTTTTAACTCTTTCCGGCTTGCTTTTCTTTAGATTTTGAAAGTAGGATCTAAAATTAGGGCTAGGGTTTCAACAGATATGCAATTGAAAATGTTTGGGGATGATCGGCGTGTTGACGTTGTTAACTCTGGAGTATGGGCTATGAGGTTTTTTAGTGATGAGGAGTACAGAGAGTTGCAGGTGGTGCAGTGGTGGTTGACGGTGGAGAAGGTGGTGATAGTGGTGGAGGTGCGGTTTGCAGGCGGTGACAGTGGTGTTTGACGGTGGGTAAGGTGGTGATAGTGGTGGAGGTGCGGGGGATGGTGGTGTTAATGGTGGTGATGCGGTTGTGTTAATGGTGGTGGTAGGGGTCCAGAGAGAGAGAAAGGAGAGACACTGAATTGTGCCAGATACTGAAGGGTTCAAGTATGTTTAATAATATATATAATTTATTTTTATTAATTTTATTAAAATCTTTATGCATTAGACACTTGTTCTTTATACTCTAGTGCATATAAGAGTTGTACTTTGTGTGCAAATGACTAAAATGCCCTTGTAGTTAACAGACTTTGTGGATGGTGTTAAAAATTTGGACTCAAATGGTTAAGAAAAATGCTTATGGGGACTCAGGTCGTTAAACTTTTTGCTTTTGGACTCAAGTGGTTAAAACCCATTAAACACAGGGACTCAAAAAGTAATTTACCCTAAATTTAACTTATAAATTTGTCATCTAAATATTAAACAACTAATTAAGATGTGGGAATGTATTATATTTTTATATATTGTTTATGCATTATTATATATTATATTATTATATTATATTATATTATATTATATTATATTATATCATATCATATCATATTATATTATATTATATTATATTATATTATATTATATTATATTATATTATATTATATTATATTATATTATATTATATTATATTATATATTATATTATATTATATTATATTATATTATATTATATTATATTATATTATATTTTATATTAACAGAAAGAGGTGATGGATAGTGTTTAAATTTTTTTTTATATTTATATTTAGTGGTAAACATTTGATATATAATATTCTTAATCATAAATGATGAACATTTAGTATTTTATATTAACTTAATATTTGATATTAGTTTATTAATATTGATAAACAAATTTATTTTCTTTACTAACTTTTATTTTTTAAGCTTTTTAGAAAAGAAAAATACGTAATTGTATTTATTTTGTTTTTATAATATTTTGGTATTTTAAGCGGTGTTGTATTCAAATAAAATATTCCGTTGGTATAGATATTGTGATAGAGTTGACCGATTCTGACCCAACAACATCGATATATGTATAAGTATTATCGGACCCGGTTCCAAGGTTTGATTTTATGATTCGAATGATGTAAAACATGGGACGATATCAACATTATTTTTTTTTGGATTCTCTTTTGTTTAGTATAATGAGTGAAAGTATCGTACCAAATCGAGCCCATACCGATTGAATTCACGCCGTGTAATGCGGGGGAATCCCACTATATACATATTATACTGTAGATATATATATTAATATTATACATATGAAAAGAAAGTTAGCATCAACAGTAAATGAAATTTTTTAAGGTTTGTTTTTTTTGTAATATTTTATTTAGTGTTTATTTGATTTTTTTTATTAATAATATTTATTTATATATTAAAGTAGAGGGATCATGAATAATAAATAACTTTTTTAAATTATTTGTTTTAGGTATTGTTCATTTAATATTTTTTAAAATAATTTGTGTACGTTAATTTTTAAAAATAATCTAAATACACATCTATGTTTTTTTTTTCCAACATTCCGATATAAATCTTACTGGAGAGGGATATCGTGTTGCCACTGTACCGAAAAGAAAACTAACTAAACAACATATTCATATTTATGGTTTTCAAGAAATCTTATTGAAAGTAGACACTGTGTCGCTACAGTACTGAACGTAAAACTGAACGAACTACATCAATATTTGGTACCGGTATTTATATTTTTGCTTTTAGTTTCAACATATTAACTGTATTATACCATATTGAGCCGGATTCAACATCGGTATTGGCACCGTGTTCGTTTTATGGTTTCCGATCGATGTAGAGCAGATGTTGATTGCTATACCGAATGCATGTATTATGTCAGTAGGAAATAAACCTAATCGATACCGATCAAGATCCCGCTGCAAAGCGCGGGGTAAATCAACTAGTTATTATTATGTATATGAATAGAATCTAAGGATGAATAGTAAAATATTAATATTTTTGTTAGTCCTATAAAAACCATCAATTTTGAATATATATTTTTTTAGAGTAAGTTAATATTTTAGTTAATCCTATAATAACCATCAATTTTGAATATATATTTTTTTTAGACTAAGTTATTTATTGAGTTATTATTTTTTAGTAATTTTAATTATTTGATTCTAAAATCAAAATGTTTAATTCTCTGATATCCTAGACATTTTTTATAACCATTTGAGTCCTTTTAAGTCCAAATTTTAACCTTTTAAGTCCAATTTTTTTTTTAATGAAATTGGACTCAAACCGTTATAAAATGAACAGAATTGGACTCAAAACATTATACAATAAATAGCTAGGGACTCAGGGTGTTAAACTTTTTTAATTTTAGACTCAAGTGGTTAAAACCATAACATATAGACTCAAAAAGTAATTTACTATTTTTTCATTAATAATAAAGATCAGCATTAAATATAGGGTAAATTACTTTTTAATTCCCTATGTTTTAGGGATTTTAACCACTTTAGTAAAAAATCAAAATGTTTAACGCCCTGAGTCCCTACAACCACTTATTTAACCATTTTAGTCCAAATTTTTAACTCCATCCACCAAATCTGTTAACTACGAGGGTAATTTAGTCATTTAAACACAAAGTACAACTCCTATGTTCACAAGAGTATAATGAACAAATCTTTGATGCATAATTAAATATATATATATATATATATATATATATATATATATATATATATATATATTGATTATGAAGGACGATGAATGGTAACTTTATTTTTATAATAATATATACGTTTTTATTATTCTTTATTTAATATAATAGTTTATTATTATATTTACTTTTAATAGCCTATTTTTATTTTTTTTCTTTTTTTAAAGTCATATATTTCTTTTACCATTTTATATAATTATTTTTTCTTTTTTTAGAACGTGTATTAATTTATCGATTAATTTGATACTTTTTAATAATTTACGCTTATAACTTTTATTTTTCTAAAAACTTAACTACGTAGTTGTGCTTAATTTTTTCCCTGACATTCCATTATAAGTTTTGTTAAAAATGAAGCTATACTCAAAATAAAGTATTTATTTGGTGTCATAACGGTACGATGATAAACTAAACCGCTCTGATGGTTTGGCTTTCTAAACAACATGCTTTATTTTTAAAACGCGTTTGTTTTACATTATCATTTCTTCGGTTTCGCCGCAACGCGTGACGTCAAAAGAAACTTGTTATACATATGATTTGAAAGTTTGGATGAATAGTATTTCTAATTTTTTAATATTTTGAGTTTAAGTAATATTTAATAAACAATAATTCATAATTTTAGGTGTTTGCTTTTTTTTATTTTTATTAACAATATTTTATTTATTATTAAATTTGATATTTTAGTAATAGCTTGTGTTCATTAACTTTAAAAAATAAAATTAAAATTCGTGTATATGTTTATTTTCTTAGCATTCCATAGGCATTGGATCGGTATCAATACAGTTCGTTACATAGTAACTTGTGTTCGTTAATTTAAAAAAAAATCTAAATCACCGTCTATGTTTGTTTATTTTTTTAACATTCCGCGGGCATCTGATCGGTATCATTACGGTTCGCTACAACAACGGTACAATACATGCTCTAGGTATAGAAATCAACACGTGTTTTATATCGGTTGAAAATGATAAAAACGAACACCGATATAGCGGCATTGATGTTGTTTGAACGGTATCAATTGGTTTAGATTATCACGGAAATATTCGTTTATCGACACACACAAAGTTGTATAAATGAATAATTTATAGGGTGTCAGTTTATCGAAAGAAAAAACAATAAAAATAAATATTGGTACCGTGTTGTTCGTTTGGTTTCGTTCCGGTTCACTATAGTAGCGATACGATACCAACGTTGTTCCGTTTGACACGGTATGGGAGTGATAGGGTGTCAATTTA
This sequence comes from Helianthus annuus, assembly GCF_002127325.2. Lineage (NCBI taxonomy): Eukaryota > Viridiplantae > Streptophyta > Magnoliopsida > Asterales > Asteraceae > Helianthus > Helianthus annuus. The sequence continues at coordinate 55,112,634 of NC_035446.2, forward strand.
TCGAAAACAAAAACAATAAAAATAAAACCGGTACCAGTACAGATGTTGTTCAGTCAGTTTCAGTTAGGTTTGGTACGATAGTGGAACAATATTCGTTTGCAACAAATTTACATCGCAATGTTGAAAAAAATAAACATAGAGCACAAACCAGCCGAACCGATATCAACTAAACAACATGATATTCGCTTTTATTGTTTTTGATCGATGTAAGATTTTCTCTTTTGATTACTATAGCGAGTGCTGCTACCGTAACAAACCGAATAGATAACGACGGAATTCCAGCCGCGAAGCGCGAAGGAAAATTAACTAGTTATATATGAATACAAACTGTTGATGAACAATATATCTAAATTTTAATACTTTATTTTTTTCGTTTATCTAAATTTTAATACTTTGTTTAATTTAATTATATTTATTATAGCTAATTATATATTATATTTTGATTTATATTAAAAATAAATAATAATTTATTTTTATTATTGTAAACTATATGTGTGCCGATAAAAATATAAAAAACATATATTTTTGTATTTGAGTATTGATACGTGACTAACGAACCGATTTTAGTCGAACAACCTTCGTACCAATATCGGTAGTATCGGAACCGGTATTCGTTTTATAGTTTTTGATTGATATTAATATACATCCTTTTGTGCATGTCGCAACTTTATTTTTTTTCTTTTCTCCTTCAGCTACTATATGGATTGCCGATACCGAAATGAACCGAACCCCTACCAACTGATTTTATATATATATAGTGGAGAGTTCAAATGAGAAGAAACTTTTTGTAAGAAGAAAAAAGAAGAAATTTCAACCAATAAGAATGCTTCATTTTACTTCGTTTAATATAAGTATTTAATTTTACTATAAGGGTAATATGGTAAACCTATAAAGATCATTAATTAGTAGTATTCCTCTTTAATAGCTAACTACATTAAAATTTGTAACTTATCTTCAAAAAATATATTTAAAAAAAATAAAATAAAATAATTTAGAGTGTAGGATCAATTACAATGTAAGAATAAATTACAGGTTGTGTATGATAAATTTCTAAAAGTGTAGGGTAAATTTCGAAAGGTGTAGGATAACTTTTGATGGGTGTAGTCAAAAACATTAGTGTGAAGGATAATAGTTTTTATGGCTAATTAATTAGTCATAGATGATAATAAATGAGATAAGAGAAAAAGTATTTAATGTTTTACAATTATACCCTTTGTTCTTTTTCTTCTCAATTAAATTTTCTTCTCAAATGAACCTTCTATATATATATATATATATATAGGGAGCCGCTAAAATAGGAACCACTTCCAGTTGTAAGAACCGCGAGAACCACTATCAACCAATCAGATTTTGACACTCAAAAGGTTATTTTGGTCTTTTAACACCAAATGTCATTTCCACACCCTCTCTCTACATTTATAACTGTCAGAAATTTCTCTCTCAACCTTTTTATAACTTCTTATCCTCTCTCTTCTAAAACTTTTATCACTTTCTTTTTAAAACTCTTGAAACAAGAGTTTCAGACAAACACCCTCACCCTCTCATTAGTCTCCTCTCTCTCTCTCTCAAATGTGATGGTAGCCGGCAACCCCCCACCCTCGTCTTTCTGCTCGGTGATCTCCCCCTGTCATTTTCAGCCCGGAAACCACACGGAGGAGCTGGCTACGGCCGGTTTTTCCCCGTCGTTTGATGATGATGATGATGATGATGATACAGTCAATGTTGATGATGAATATGACGGCGGCACGCGGTGGCGGTAGCTCCTGCCGACACGCTTTTCCTATGGCGGTGGTGTCTCCGGTGCGCCGCCTCGTCTCACCTTCTTTCGGACCGGCGGTGGTGTCTCCGGTTGATGTTGTTTCGGTCGGGGGTTGGAGTATTCTGATTGTGGGGTGGGTGGAGATGGCCGGCGGCGGCGATGGTGGTTTAGCCAGGTGGTTTGTGGGGAGACGGTGGAGGGTTTTTTGGTGGTGTGTGGCAGAGGCGGTGGTTCAGTCACGGTTCCGTCGGTGGGTTTGGTGGGAGTTCGGCAAAGGGGCAAGCCGATGGTGGTTTGTGGGTTTTGATCTGTTTTGATTTGTGGGTTTTTGATTTGTTGAATCTGGGTTTTGAATGTTTTGATTTGTGGTTTTTAATCTGTGGAATCCTGGCCTGTGTTCTTGATCTGTTGAATTTTTGGTATGTGTTCTTTCTTTTTCTGGGGTTTGAATGTTAGAATCGGTTGAATCTTTTTGGCCTTTGTTCTTGATCTATGGGGTTTGAATGTTTGATATGTGGGTTGAATAATGTTCAGGTTCCTTGTGGGTTTTGAATGTTTAAATGTTTGAATCTTTTGGCCTGTGTTCTTGATCTGTTGATGGATGATGTTCTTTTTGGGTTTGTTGTTACTGCATTTTGTTGCTACTGACATTTTTTGGTTTGTTTAAATCGGTTGAATCTGGCGCCTTTTTGAATCGGCGGTGATGATAAAAAAAAACGGAAGATGGCGCGGCAAGGACGGCGGAGGGTAGGTTTTTAAACCTGCAACCCCTCTTTTGCAGCCTTTTGATTATCCGCTAATCTGAGCCAAACCCCGTTTCATTTTTTCGAGATACACTTTGTTTGGATGTTTTTGTTTTTTTCCCCTCTAGTCGATGATGATAACGATATATCTGAGACACCTCCCCGAGTATGCGATTTCTGTGTGCGTTCGTTTTTGCGTAAAAAAGTTTTTGTTAAAAAAAAAAGTTAAATCGTAAACTTTTTAACGTAAAATGTAAACTGTTTAACGTAAAACGTAAAAAGTTTTACGTAGAACGTAAAAAGTTTTACGTAGAACGTAAAAAGTTTTACGTAGAACGTAAAAAGTTTTACATAGAACGTAAAACTTATAGTGTAAAAAGTATGCGTTTCTGGGTGCGTTCGTGTTGCGTAAAAATGTTTTTGTAAAAAAAAAACTGTTTAACCGTAAACGTTTTAACGTAAAACGTAAAAACGTAAACTTTTTAAACGTAAAACGTAAAACGAAGAAAGCGTAAAAAGTTTTACGTAAAACGTAAAAAGTTTTTAACGTAAATCGTAAAACGTAAAAACGACGCGTTAAAAATGTAAAAAACGTAAAACGTAAAAAAAACGGCGCGTTAAAAAGAAAACAACGTAAAAACGTAAAACGTTAAAAAACGACGCGGAAAAACGTAAAAAATTTTAACGTAAAACGTTAAAAAACGACGCGGTAAAACGTAAAAAAATTTAACGTAAAACGTAAAAAAAACGGCGCATTAAAAAACGGGCGAAAAAACGGCGCGTCAAAAAAACCGACGCGTAAAACGTAAAAAACCGACGCGTAAAACGTAAAAAAAACGGGGCGTAAAACGTAAAAAACCGACACGTAAAACGTAAAAACCGACGCGTAAAACGTAAAAAACCGACGCGTAAAACGTAAAAAACCGACACGTAAAACGTAAACCGACACGTAAAACGAAAAAAAACCGACGCGTAAAACGTAAAAAAAACGGGTCGTAAAACGTAAAAAACCGACGCGTAAAACGTAAAAACGGGGCGTAAAACGTAAAAAACCGACACGTAAAACGTAAAAACCGACGCGTAAAACGTAAAAAACCGAGGCGTAAAACGTAAAAAACCGACGCGTAAGACGTAAAAAACCGACGCGTAAAACGTAAAAAACCGACGCGTAAAACGTAAAAAAACGGGGCGTAAGACGGGACGGCTTGTAAAAAAACGGGACGGCTAAAACGGGACGGAAGAAAACGGGACGGCTAAAACGGGACGACAAAAAACGGGACGGCTTGTAAAAAAACGTGACGCTAAAACGGCGCGCTAAAACGGGACGGCTTGTAAAAAACGTGACGTAAAAAAAAAGGTGGTAAAAAAAAGCGCATAAAAAACGTGACGTAAAAAACGGTCGCAAAATCGGCGTGAAAAAACGGAGCGTAAAACGGGTCGTAAAAAACGCGCGTAAAAAAAGGGTGGTAAAAAAAGCGCATAAATTTTTTTTATATAAAAAATCTGATTTTCAAAATTTTTGTTTAATAAAGAAATCTTTTAAAAAAATAAAAAGTAATATAATAAAACAAAAAGTAATTAAAAAATAATAAAGTGAAAAAGACAAAAAAAGAGTTATTTTACCAATCTACCCTTTTTGATTAAAATATAAAAGACATAATAAGACAAATTTTATTTAATATTAGTTTTTGTTACTTTTAATCTCATCCATCCATCAAGTTGATCTAAAGGCTATAAAGTGGTTCCTATGGTTCTTACAACTGGAAGTGGTTCTCATTTTAGCGGTCCCCTATATATATATATATATATATATAACCACCCCCAGTTGTAAGAACCGCGAGAACCACTTTCCACCAATAAGATCATGCCAACCAAAAGGGTAGTTAGGTCATTTTGTTTATATGTCATGTCCATGTGTGTCTTGTCTCTTATTAAAAGCATATCCTATCAATTCATTTCATAATTTCTGTAACACACTTTTCTCTCTCTTCATTCTTCATCTATGATGAAGATCAATCTTCAGCCTTTATCCTAATGAATGAAGATCATCATCTTCAAACAACCACCACACACCCTCATCTCCGCCCCCTCCCCCCACCACACACGGCTGTTCACCGCCACCCAACCGTTCACCATCCAACCACCGCCCCCAATTCTGGATTTGATGAAGATTTGTGTGGGCAACAGTCACAAAACCACCGCCTAAAAAATCTGATTTGTTATCTCCGGCGGTGGTGGAGTGTTATCTCCGCCCAAAAGCTCCGATTTGATGAAGATTTGAAGGTTTGACCTCTCTCTCTCTCATCTCTCTCTCACCGAGAAGAGAGAAAGAGGACGGCGGTGGGGGTGTTGGTGGGGAAGACATTGGTGGGAGGTGGTGGGAGGTGGCGGGGAAGACGGTGATGGGGGTGGGGTGTTCGGGAGTCGGTGCTGGTGGGTTTGTTCTTGTTTGATTTTTGATCAGTGATTTTTGTTTGAATCAGTGAACTATGATTATGTGTTCTTGATGTTTCTGGTGATTTTTGATGTTTGGGGGGTTGATCTGTGTTGATTCGATTTTTGATGTTTGGGGGGTTGATCTGTGTTGATTCCTTTTTTGATGTTTGGGGGGTTGATCTCAGTTGATACAGGTTTGAATCTGTTTTGAATATGTTTGAATGATGTTCTTGTCCCTTTTGAATGTTTAAATCAGTTGAATCCGGTGCCTTATTGAATCTTGAATCGGCGGTGATGATGAAAAAAAAAAACTGACGATGGCGCGGCAAGGATGGTGGAGGGTAGGTTTTTGAACCTACAACCCCACTTTTGCAGCCTCTGAATATCGGAAAATCTGAGCCAAAACTTCGTTTTTTTTCAAGAATCCGCTCGTTCTTTTGATTTTTGTTTGTTTGGGTTTTTTTTAGGGTCGATGATGATAGCAAACTATCTGAGACGTAAAAAAACGTTAACGTAAAAAACCGGCGCGTAAAACGTAAAAAAAACGTTAACGTAAAAAACCGGTGCGTAAAACGTAAAAAAACGTTAACGTAAAAAACCAGCGCGTAAAACGTAAATAACGTTAATGTAAAAACGGCGTTAAAAAAGTTAACGTAAAAATTGGGCGCGTAAAACGTAAAAAAAAAACGGGCGCGTAAAACGTAAAAAAACGTTAACGTAAAAAAAAACCGGGCGCGTAAAAACCGGCACGTAAAAAATGTTAACGTAAAACTTTTTTACGTTCCGTAAAAAAACGCTCGTAAAAAAACGGGGCGTAAAAAACGTAATATAAAAATCTGTTTTTTAGTCATTAAAAAAAATTATCATTAAAATCTGAATTTCAAATATTGTTTTAATATAAGAATCTGTTTTTTAATATAAAAGTAATAAATGAATGGGAAAAAAAGACATTTAGAAATAATATATATAAAAAGACAAAAAAACAATTTTACCTAAATACCCTTTAACAATAAAATATTAAAAACATAATAAGACAAAAAGTTTTTAATATTAATATTAACTACTTTTAATCTCATCCATCTATCTAGTTGATCAAAGGGCTAGAAAGTGGTTTCCATAGTTCTTACAACTGGAGGTGGTTTTCATTTTAGCGGTCTCCTATATATATATATATATATATATATATATATATATGGGGATGGTTCAAATGAAAACCACTTTTATTGTGAAAACTCGAAAACTAACTAAAAAAAGCCTAAAAAACACACAAAATTTTTTTTTTTCAATTTTTTTTATAAGAATCGCTAGTTTTTATATATAAAAAAAACTTTTTTTCAAAAAAAAAAAAAAATTTGTGTAGTGCACATGTGTAATAATACACATGTGTAGTACACATACATATGTGCAGTATTACACATGTGCACTACACAAATTTTTTTTTTTTTTGAAATTTTTTTATATTAAAAAACCTGCGAAATTTTGATTGCAAAAAAAAAAAATTAAAAAAAAAATTTTTTTGTATGTTTTTTTGGCTTTTTTTAATTAGTTTTCGAGTTTTCACAATAACTAGTGGTTTTCATTTGAACCTTCCCCTATATATATATATAGGGAGCCGCTAGAATGAGAACCACCTCGAGTTGTAAGAACCGCGAGAACTACACCCCACGGAGCGCCGTTCGCCGCGATTTTGTTTTACAAGTAGATGTGTGCATTATAAACACGACCGTAAAAAATCACGGCGAACAGCGCTCCGTGGGGTGTACTTTTTTACACCTCAAGTTTGGTGTTTTTTAATTTTTTTTCTTTTTTCTTTTTTTTTTCACCAAACTTGAGGTGTAAAAAAGTACACCCCACGGAGCGCCGTTCGCCGTGATTTTTTACGGCCGTGTTTATAATGCACACATCTACTTGTAAAAAAAAATCGCGGCGAACGGCGCTCCGTGGGGTGTAGTTCTCGCGGTTCTTACAACTCGAGGTGGTTCTCATTCTAGCGGCTCCCTATATATATATATATATATATATATATATATATATATAGGTAGAAAGTTATCATGAACAGTGATATAGGGTTTTTAAGTAGTTATTTATTTTTTATTCTAAATTTGAGCATATATATATATATATATATATATATATATTATTTCTTTATATTTTTAGTAATCCCTTTTAATGAAATTTTATTCATTATTTAATTTGACTGTTTTAAATAAGTTGTGTTTCTTAACGTATTTTATAAATCTAACCCCGCGACTATGTTTATTTGATATATATTTATTAAGTATTTTTTAGTTCTAATTTTAGACATATTTTTTATAACATTTAAGATACGATATATAAATTAATGTCGTTTATCTTCTTTCGTTAGTATAATAATTTAGTATAATGCTTTTTAATTCTATGAATATACCCATTGCAACATGCTTATTTTATCTGTGTTTTGATAAAAGTTTTGTTCAAAATTGATCGAGTCAATTATAATTGATTCTTTTTGTTTTATCACCGTGACAAACCGAATCGAAACCTTTTATATCATAAGCTATAACAAGTGTCGGTGACGAACAAAACTGATACCGTCCGAACAACATTGGTACCACGTCAATTTTAAATAATTTTAAACGAACATCAGTACCAATAATTATACTTTTGAAACCTTTATCGATATTTATTTTTATATTTTTTGATCGATGTAAAACATGTGTCTATATGTTTTTAGACATATCATGACTTTATTGTTTGGGATTTATCTTTCGGTCGCTATACAAAGTGTGATTATTGTACCGATACTTTATTGAATCGAACCGCTACCAACTAACTTCCCGCCGTAACACGCGGGGGAAGTTTACTAGTATATATGAATAGAAAGAGATGTGGAACATTGTTTTTATTTATTTTTTTATACTATTTTCTTTTCTAAGTTTTTTTTTATCTTTTTATCATTTTAATTGATCTAAACATATTTTTTTCTGTATAATTTATAAGATACGATCAAAGTACCAATTATTAAATAAGAAACCATAAAAATGAATGTATACAGGTATCAATGTTGTTCGGTGCAGTAAGGTGGCGATACAATATCAGGTTATCGAAAGCAAAAACAATAAAATAACTACCGGCACCGATACAAATGTTGTTCAATCAGTTTCGATTGGTTTTGGTACGATAGCGGCACAATATCCGTTTAAAAAAACAATTTATCATAATGTTGAAATAAAAGAAAACATGAATTGAAATGCAAATGAGCCGGACCGATATCAATTGAACAACACAGGTACCGTATCGATATGTGTTTTTTTTTTATTTTCGATCGATGTAGTGTTTTCTCTCAATTATTATAGCGAGTACAGGTACCATAATAAACCAAATTGATACCGATATAATTCACGTCGCGCAGCGCGGGGAATATCACTAGTTTAAATTAATTAAAAATAACATTATATGGTTGTTATTATTATAAATATTAAAAGTATTAATCTTTTGTTTTGAAATTACTAAAATTTGAACTATAGACCACTATAACATTTGTCGTGTTTGAGTGCATTTCGCTATGCTTAATGATAACCTAGCTACACACTTACAAGTATAGAAAAATAAAAACCACAAAAAATGTTGGTTTCAATATTATTTAGGTTGGTAAATAGGTAACTTGTTTAAGTTTGTGTCAGCAACATTGACTTGTTAACAATTTTTTTATTCTCAAGCTCGACACATTTATATAAGAAAAGTGAATATAAGCCTCATAAGCATCAAATCTTACATGTAAAACCATTAAAACTCCATAGTTTTGATTATAAGTAAAAAAAACACACGTATCACAGGTCTTTTAATGCTTTAGGAATCTTTTCTTGATTATGCTTTACGCATGATCGTGATGTTTGTTTACCAATTTTCGTTATTAGGCTACACGGTATGGGTGTCATCCCCATGCCACCTCACCAAAAAATATCAATAGCGCCCCATCTTTTATACCGCGGGCGTCAATGAGGGGGTGCTATTGTTGGTTTGTAAATCCAAATAGCGGATGAAAAGTAGGACCCACATCCATTTTAAACATCTAAAACTAAACAAAAAATGGGAGGGGGGGGGGGTTCTTTAACTCATACCATGGGTGTTATTGAGAAGATACAATAGAGCCTCTTGTCCTACGTGTCGCTGATGTGTCACAATGGAACCCCAAGGGGACTCCAACAATACCTCCCAGCCTTATCATATAATGCCATTTTAATTAAGATATTTAGGAGTTAGTCATAAGCCATGCGAAAATTAAACATTATTTATGTGACGACCCTCACTAAAACAGGTATCCGTACAACTTAATTAATAATTAATTACTGCTTAATTACTGTGCTTGAATGAAATTATGGATAAACTGCTACTTGAATACTGATACATGTACATGCTTGCATCACACTCTATTTGCTGTCACTCTATTATTTACATACTGAACTCTAGTGACAACCTTGATGCACCAAAAGCACAGTAGCACTATAAATGGATAACCCATCAAACATGCTGATATAACCAGCATCAGGAAGACCCTGCCTCTAAGGCCTGTATGAGCCAGAGATAGTTTGCTACACTAGTAGAGAGTGTAGGGATATGAGGGTTGTAGAACTGCGTCACTAGGTATAAGTTACAGTGACCGGATGTGCCTAAAACGTACTTTAAGTACAAAATTCAGCACTTTAATTAAAAATTCAGCATCTAGCTAACTAATAAAGTGCCAAAACATGAGAAAAATATTACTAGACACTTTCCAAAGTGTCGGGAATAAGTTGTCACTAAAAATAATATTAAAGACACTTTAAAGCTTTGTTAAGCACTGTAACGGATCACTATCCAACCGAACAACCGGACTTTACCCAGAACATAAAAATATTGCCATCAACATTGTTTCTCATTTTCTGAGCCAGTTAGGGTCCCTGAATACCCTAACACCCGCTATAATGCACTACACAGTAGTAAATGGTTTAACCTCCAACTTAACTTAACTAAATCCTAACTATTAGTTGGAATCTAACTAAGGACCCCCCCTCCATCGAAACTGTCCCCAAGGGGGACACCCCTTGTACTTTCAAGATTATTATAATCTTGTTGCCTAATATCTTGACAACACTTGATCCTTTGGACAATTAACCTAAGTTTGTCTATAAGTATTAGCATTAGCACAACATAACTTTCCATCACAACTCAACATTCACTCTCTCTCTCCCTCTCCTTGCTCCTCTCGACCGAACACACCCACAAACACCCAACCATTTTCGAGTTTTGATCTTGCATTTCCAAGCACATACAAGTGTCAAGGATCTCATACAAAGGAGCTCGGTGCATTCGGATCGTGAAGGACCTCACCCCATTGCTTTTATCCACGCGTTTTTCGACTAGTTTCTTCCCTAGCCTTGAGCTAGTAGTAAGTGACTTTAAACACACTCTTGATCTATTTTAAAGTGGTTAAAATGAACTTTGTCGGTTAAAATTTATGAACTTACAAGAAGACATGCTAAAAGTTTACTAAAATGTTAAATGTGTTGGATAAAAGCTATAAAGTTGTGTAAATATTGTAAGACTTGTTTTGTTGTAATTATTTAGTGCCGATCTATGTTGTGGTAACTCGGATCATCATCTAACCCGGATTAGTCATGTTCATGGATCATGACATAGAGTATGTTTTAGTGTAAAAAGGGTTAAATGATGAAACACTACTACACACTAAACATGAACTTGTGTAAAGTCTTATGAAATAGTGTTCTAAACTAGTAGATCTACGGATCTACAAACGGTATTTTCAAAGAACCAAGTGTCAGAAGAAAACATATTTTAAAACCGGATCTTTCATGAACAAGTGTGATTTTTAAACACATAAGTATGAAAACACTTGTGTAACACTAAGTTTCGACAAAGAACTATTTTTGTAAAATTCGACAAGAAGTTGTAAAGAAGAAATTCCTTTATAAACGAGACTTTCAAGAAACCGAGTTGATTTATACGAAGATCCACTAAAAGTAATGGAAATTACTACATATTTTTGGACAAACCACAAGTTCATGTAATTTTTGCGATTTATATACATTTTGACTAGTTTGATGGTTTGGATATTGTTATTGTCGAATGAGAAAATTGTTGATTTGAATTTTAAAAGAAAATGATACGCTTGAAAGCGTGGCCACCTCCAGTTACAGGGGAAACTCTGGCGAAATTTTTCCAAAAACCTAACACTTGGAAATATTTTCACTACAAGTATTATAAATATATTTTTAACTTGTTTTCGAAATATAGATTTCGCCATGATTTTATTTACAAAATTTCTAAATATCGGAGGTGGGATTTTCACGAAATAAAACGTGCTAAAATATATATTTTCCGTAACAACACTTGTGTAAGATTTTTATGATTATTTGTGAACTATACAAATATTATTTTAGGGTAAAAATAATATTACCAAATGTTAACGGTTCCAAAATAATACGAACGCCTTTACGATAAATATTTAAGTTACAACGGTATAATTATTACCACCCAACCTATATCCGTAACTTACGCATTTTCGGAAAAATACTAGTGAACGCGTATTTTGACAAAGGTATTATTTTGGAAAATTATAAGGATTAAAATATAATATTTTTGGGAAAAATATTTATATTTTGGAGTTAGAAATAAAATATATGTTAAGTGAGACTTAATAATATATTTCGAATCCTACGAACGCGCATGTATTAAAACCCCCATCCTTGGGAAGGAATTTATTTACCAAAATAATTACTAAGTGTAACTACGAAATAGTTGTCTAACTATTTCCCAAAAACTTAAACCTTAAAGCACGGCCGTCCGTCTAATAGATTTAGTACGTGTAGGTCGTCGCTCAGCGGTTTGATCAGGAGATCTTCTTATTAGAGACGCACCACTGTGAGTTCATGTCCCCCTTTTCTCTTAACTGTTTTCAGTTTTCTAAACTGCGGGGGTGAAATACATGTTACTATGTTTACGGATACTTTTATACATGGTATGGTTAGCGTAAGGAGGGTTACTACTTAGATCATGTGAGTGGGTAAACTTGAGGCCATTAATCCTCAGGGTAGGACCGAGGGGCAGGAGCGGTAGATCTATCTGGGTGTAGCGAGCCCAGCCCCAGGCCCAGCATAACGGACCTCGGGGTGACTTTATGCCCAACGCATAAATCCGCTAGGTTTGAGTCTTCCTACTTGCACTTCACACATATCAATGGCCTTGCAAACCATTGGTGATCTCTTTTTTTCCTTATTTGCTACATACCAGGATTTTTATACATACAAAGGTTTTTATTACTCACTTACACATGAACTCGCTCAACATTATTGTTGATTTTTCAACTTACATGTATTTCAGGGAACTAAAGATCTGGCGCGGTATGTTGCGTTTTCCCGCTGCATAAGAGTCCGAGGTCATCCAAGTTTAAGGGATGTGACTTTTTCCTGGACGAGTCACAGTTCTTAAACTGTGTTTATTTCATGTTGATGTTTATGTCTTCCAAACAATGTTTCAATTTTCATGGTTGTAGTTTCCGTTGCATGAGTCAACGCCCTAAGACAATGTTATGTTACTTATGTTTTAAAACTTAATTAGATGGATGATCTTGCATGGTTTTTATTTCATATAGCTTTGTTATGATTAAGCTATGGTATTAAGAAGTCACACCAAAATTAACCACGCTTCCGCAAAGCCAGGGTGTGACAGCTTGGTATCAGAGCTCTGATCATAGCGAACTAGGATTCCTTCTCGAGTCTAGACTATGATCACTAGGGCTCTCACGAAAACATTTTTACACTGCATACCACTTAAGTCCAGATCCAAAATGTTTTTATAAACAAATGTTGAGCACATTTTATTTATTAGATATAGGCTCAGTCTGGGAGGCCGAGGCTCGGTCTGGGAGGCCGAGGCTCGGTCTGGGAGGCCGAGGCTCGGTCTGGGAGACCGAGGTAATTGTCTAGTGGGACTAGGAAGAGCAGTCTGAGAGGCTGGGAGAATTGTCTACTGGTACTAGGAAGAGCAGTCTGAGAGGCTGGGAGAATTGGCTAGTGGGACTAGGAAGAGCAGTCTGGGAGGCTGGGAGGCTAGTGGGACTAGGAAGATCAGTCTGGGAGGCTGGGAGGCTAGTGGGACTAGGAAGATCAGTCTGGGAGGCTGGGAGGCTAGTGGGACTAGGAGAACTATTTGATTGCTTAATTGGTGACTAATGTGTTTACCTGATTGTATGATTGATTATTTGTGCATATTTGTGTTATACAGACACCATGGACTCCTCAGGCACTGGTGATTCGGACACCACGGGCCCTAGGCCCATTGTATCAGACGACCTAGAGTCTTCGGAGCATGAGGTCCACACATCATATGTTACCAGCACAGATGAGGATGAATTCAAGCCCTTTGCGCTTCCGACGCTGTCGACGAGCCCGCTGATGGCCCTTTTGCTGGGGACCTACCGCTCGTAGAGATCCCTGCCCCGATACCACTTGCTTCTTACCCTGCTCTTGATATACTCCTCGACGCCAACGCTGATGACGACGTCGATCTGTTTGACGACGAGCCCTTAGAGGATGATGTTCAGGGCGAGGCCCTTCTAGCTGCTGGTGATCTTTTGTTGCTCGCAGATGCTCCCGCTGAGGAGTCACCTGCTCACTCACCGGTCCCAGACTCTTTCGAGTCTGTGGCCTCCGCACCATCACACACTCAGGATGCGCAGCACTTTTCTCACGGTTCAGATCCTGATAGGGCATCCTCTGTTGCCCCTGCCCCGAGCTTTGCTTTCGATCACGATATTGAGGAGGATTCCGATCCTGTCTTTCCCCCTGGGTTCGACCCAGATCAGGAGATCGAGTTTATACCCCTGGATCAGCCTATGGAGGACCCGGTTGACCCAGTTGACCTTGCTGACCCTGCGTTTGCTGACCACGCAGATTTTGAGATGGCGTTTGATGACCCCGAGCCTGCCATGGCCCCCGAGCCGGTAGCCGCTCTTGACTCTGTGTTTGAGCATGACCCTATTCATGCTGGTATACCCGTTGTTGACCCTGTGATTGTTGATCTACCCATTGATGATCACCCTGGCGATGCCCCACTTCTGGAGGGCGATCATGTTGTTGCTGCTGATCAGGCTGATGCCCCTTTCATCACTGATGCACCTGTTGACCCTATTGTTGCTCCCCTACCTGATCCTATTCCCCTGGAGCCCGAGCATGCACTATTCGCGACCCATATTGATCCCCGGTATGCGCACACCCAGAATGGGTGGATTAACGCTGATGATGAGCTCCCACCTATTCCCCCACATACCACCGGTGCACGTCACATTGATTCTTCTTTTTCGTTCCCTCAGTTCACACCTCCAGCTCGACCTGGAGAGGGTTCCTCGGCTCATCCCTTTGGACATGTGCCGGTATCTATCCCAGTGATACCGCAGTTTTCTACTGCTATTCTGTAACATTTTTGCTTGTAATCATTGTGAACAGTTCAGTTATCAATAAAACAATTTTATTTGATCCCAATGTTTGTTTGGTTGTGAATAACATTTTTCATGTTTTGACTTTTGTTCAATTTCAAACTCTACATCGCTTTCTGGAGAGTTATACGCTAACTGATGCTTAAACATGCTCAGTTTAATGCGACAAATACTCCGGAACATCAACATATACTCAACATACCTTAAATAACCTTTAATTTTGGCTTGCCCTTTCAGTTCACTAAGGGGCATTTTCAGTAACCACAAGTTTTCGACAAGTGTACGCACGAGATTCGATCACGTTTTTCAAGAAACGATCCTAACGGTTCTTGAAATACTATAAATACCCCACCCCCATTCTTGAAAAAACCCACACAATCTGATCAAGAGCTCTAAGTTGGAACCTTTGTTTCATACCTGAGCCATTTTGATCTAGATTAGCATTCGGGGACCCTCCGTAAGTATTCTTTCGCTCTTTTATTCGCTTTTCGAGTCCGAAAGTCAACGTTTTGTTGACTTTCTGCATTGACCAGCCTATGGTCAGCCCGAAGTTCATTAGAACTTCATAACGTGAGCGTGATCACGATGGTTATAGTCCGTAGTGACTATACCTACTGACTTCCACGTTATCTAGGCTCAGTGACGAGTCGTAGTTTCAGCCAAAATGTGCATTCTTGCATATTTTGTAACCAAACTACTCGTGAGCATCAAAGCCGTTTGTTTTAGTGCCAAACCTGTTTTTTAAACTTAGTTAAGCATGTCCTAACATGCTTAGCTCGTCACTTTTAGTTTAGTGCTTATATAGGGTCGTAAGGTAAGCGATCTAAACCATCGCTTATACTTTCGAACCCGACCCATTTGGTCGATCATTAGGATCCGACCAAACACATTAGGTGACCATAGCTATAACCTTCTGAGGTTATACCTTATGGCCACGATGTTAGGCGTTCCAAACGCGTTCTACGCGAATGACGCGTTAAGGTAGCATAAGCTACCTAAACGGGTCGTAATGGGTCGCAAGCACTTAGGTTAGGTTTCATTTTAGTATGTAGGCTTTGTTAAACCATATTACACGAGTCTCCATACTCGTTTGGTTTGCGAACCCGCATACTATCCGATCCTTCCGATTTTGGTCCGGTATATTAATATAGCTACCTATTAGGTGCCGTTTGATATCTCGTGATCTCTAGCATTATCTGGTTATTATACAAGGAATTCAAGGCAATCTCAGGTGAGTACATTGAACCCCTCTTTTACTGTTTTCCAAACTGTTTTGGGGTGAAACACATGTGCCTACTTGTTACTTTCATGCTTTCCATGTTTTCACATCATATACCTGCTATGTTCGTTAGTACATTATAGTACATGATTTCATTACATTTCATGCTATGTATGCCCATTGTGTGCGTACTTAGTACATTGTTTCACATTGCATTTCATGCTATGTATGCCCATTGTGTGCGTACTTAGTACATTGTTTTACATTACATTTCATGCTATGTATGCCCATTGTGCGCGTACTTAGTACATTGTTTTACATTACATTTCATGCTATGTATGCCCATTGTGTGCGTACTTAGTACATTGCTTCACATTGCATTTCATGCTATTTATGCCCATTGTGCGCATACTTAGTATAATTGTTTACATCACATGCCTTCATTTTGGTATAACATTTGGTTTGTTTAAACATGGAACAATACATTCATTAACATTAGCTACGCCGTTCGTTAGTAGGTAGTGGTACCATAGGAATTGACAACTCCCGTTCCTGAAATCCTGGGTTTGTTTGGATTGGAAGGAATGACCGAATTCGATATACATAACTTAGATAAACCTTTAATTTGTTTAAGGGTTTATCGCCACAGTCTCAAGGCTTGGATGTATGCATATTTTACAATACCACATAAATGTTTATATCAGTAGAGCATGCATTGTTCCACAAAACATAACGTTGATTTAAACCATGTTTTACTTCAACACCTTGTTTTGTGCATTTTACATATGGTTTAGTTGATACATCTCGCTTACCATACAAGATATATTTTGGGTACACACTACATGACCTACATTAAACATAAACATTTTGACATTGATATACATACTTGGTGGTTTACATTGAACATAGACCTTTCGACATGGTTTACACAATAACACTTGACATTTGGTTTATACATGAACAATTTACATGGTGGTTGGTTTGGGTAAATGGCTGGTGTAACGTGGCGTATGTAATATGATACAAACATGGAGGATACGCCGCTGGTACTTCCTATATATGAATGCTCGTATAATATTACATGTCGTAGCGTTATCCAAGTCATTTCAGTTTAGACACATTACATTTTACACAAATAACATACTCTTCACAAGACATCATTTTTACAAACAACTTATCTCATTCAACTCATTTTACTTGGTTACTCGTTTAACCTTGCACTTATCTATACATATCATCTGATGTTATCGTTTTTCAAATGGTTTATAAAGCAAGACAAATTACAAGGTTCATGACTGACTGTTATTAAACATTTCTTTAAACTCAAGTCATGAATCCCATTTTCACAAAACCTATGTATCTCACAGGCATTTTTATGCTGACGTACCTACTTTCACATGTGTTTTCAGGAGCTGTTCCATAGGATGATGATCATGACACTAGGGCGGACCTGTGCCTTAGAGCCTAAAAATGAAGATAGACTAGTTTAATTATGTTATGAACTTTGTATTTCCCATTTTGAAACGATGTAACCCTCATGTTTAATAAATAAAATGTAACTTTAATTTCCATGGTTATGAAACAATTAATTCTGTCATCAACACTCCCCGGCGTTTCCGCCGCGGTTGCACGTTATACGCGGCCGGGGTGTGACATATTCCCCTTGTTCCTCCATTCTCTGTGCCACCTTTCGATCCAGCGAGTGAGCCATTTCTCTGGATGTCACCGCCTATTATGCCGCCATCCGACCCCTACCATCCTTTCCATATGGGGTATTCTGTTGAGGATGTTCTTATGTCGTTTGTTGTCCAGCAGGAGGCACTCACACGGCGCATTCAGGAGCTCGAGAGAGCTCAGCCACCGCCGTGCCAGTGTCAGGGTCAGACCCACCCTGCTTCTTCGCAGCCCTCTCGACCATTACCACAGGACTCTGCTGCACGCCTTTTGGCACTGGAGCAGCAGATGGCGTCCTAGTTGCGTTCCCAGAGATCCATGGAGGAGGACTGGCTCCATTTGCGACGTTTGTTTTATTCCCATTTTCCCCCTCCTCCACCGCCATCAGTATAGGGCATCTTTAGTACAGCATGGGTGGACATTGGTGAGAAGACGGTGATTCCTCTGACTACACAGCTACTTTTTGGAGACTGCATTCTGATTCTGACTTTTGTTGATCATGTATATAGGATGTATTGACACTGATTTGATATTCTTTTGGACTGGGGTGATGTAGCCCTTAGTTAATGATGATGTATGACACTATTATGTACTTGTACACTTTACCATGTGGTCTCGATTTATAGCAATGCAATCGCAGTATTCTCATCATATGTGATTGTTTTGATTGATTATTTATGTTTTATGACATGGGATGTTGTGTGATGGATATATTTATAACATGGGATGTTGTGTGATTGATATAATTGTAACATGGGATGTTATGTGATTGGTCTATTTATAACATGAGATGTTATGTACTATTACTATCATTATATACGTACGCTTTACTATGGCCTGACCCACGTGAACACATCTTTTAGAAGATGCCGCCGAGACGTCAAACGCTGATGCCTACCAATGAGGCAGAGCTTCAGCAAGTCATCGCTGCTGCCATCGCACAGTACGCCGCCTCTCAAGGAGGGACTAGTGGAAGTAATTCTGGCAATACTGGCAACAACAATCCACCTCATAGTAATACTAAGTCATTAAGACATACCATGATCTAATTGGATATCTCTAGCAAAGATGCTAATGCCATTCATATGTTGTAACGTATGTGCAGGGTGCACCTACAAGCAGTTTCTAGACTGCAAGCCTGTCAACTTTGATGGCACCGGAGGTGCTGTCGCTTTTGTTCGTTGGGCCGAGAAGACGGACTCAGTTCTTCACATGAGCAAGTGTGCTCCAGACCAGCAAGTTACCTACATTTCTGGGCTATTCTTGGATGGAGCCCTGTCCTGGTGGAATTTGCAAGTGCAGACTCTTGGAGAAGCCGCCGCCTACGCAATGACATGGACCGAGCTGAAAGAGCTCATGCATCGAAAGTATTGCTCTCGTGCTGAAATTCAAAGGTTGGAAACTGAGTTCTGGCATTTGAAGATGGAAGGTCCGAAGATCGCAGAGTACGTTCAGAGGTTTCACGACCTGTCGCATGTGGTACCTTATATGGTCACTCCAGAATTCAAGCGGATTGAGCGCTTCATTTGGGGATTAGCTCCTCAAATCATAAGCATGGTGACCTCCTCCAAGCCTGCAACAATCACTGAGGCAATTGATCTGAGCGTGGCTCTCACTGAGGAGGCTATCCGCCTAAACAAGTTCGATGATGTCGAGACTAAGAAGAAGGAGACTCACGTCGAGTCATCCGGAGGTAACAAACGGAAGTTCTCGAACTTCAAGCAAGGCACTAGTGGGGTTGTTAAGAAAGGAGAGCCAAGCGCGCCAACTCAGGTTACAGCTGGTAGTGGAAAGAAAGGAAAGGGATATATGGGCACCCAGCCCAAGTGCAACACCTGCCAGCCTCACCATTCTGGCCGGTGTGGTTTGAAAGTGTGTGAAGCGTGTGGGAAACCTGGCCACTCGAAGGATTCTTGTTGGGCCACTGTTGGCCAGGGAGGCCAAGGAGGATTTGGAAACAGAAACAATAACCGGGGTGGAAATGGAAATCGCCCACAAGGAAACAATGGAGGTAATGGGAATCGAGGCAACAATGTGAATCAAGCGGGCGCTGTGAATCGTAACCAAAGGAATAATCAAGCTGGGAATGGAGGTGGAAACGGGCAAAGACCTGGATGCTTTAACCGTGGTGATGTTGGGCACTATAAGAGGAACTGCCCAGAATTGAACCAAGCCCATGGAAGAGTTTTCAATATCGAAGCAAGGGAAGCGCGCCAGGATCCCAATGTCGTTACTGGTACGTTCCCTATAAACCAACGCTATGCATCCGTTTTATTTGATACTGGTGCCGATTATAGCTTCGTATCGTTAGAGTTTAAGAATATGCTTGGGTTAGCCGCTAGTAAATTAGATATTCCGTACTCAATCGAATTGGCGAATGGAAAGTTAGTAGAAGCCAATGAAGTTGTCAGAGGTTGTGTAATCGAATTGGGAGAGCGTGAGTTTGCTTTGGATCTACTACCAGTCCAGCTGGGAAGCTTCGACGTGGTGGTAGGAATGGATTGGTTATCAGGCAACAAGGCTGAGATAGTTTGTCACGAAAAGATCGTTCGTATCCCAACCGAAGATGGTGAAACAATTGTGGTTCATGGAGAGAAGCGTGATACGCCGTTAAGAATTATCAGCTGCCTGAAAGCGCGAAAGTGTTTGCAAAAGGGATGTGCTGCCTTCCTGGCACACATTGTAGACAAGAAAGCTGCCGAACCAAAGATCGAAGACATCCCTGTCGTGAGGGAATATCCAGAAGTCTTCCCAGAGGACTTGCCTAGATTGCCACCTCAGAGGCAAGTGGAGTTTCACATCGATTTAGCCCCAGGCGCCGCACCTGTGGCTAAGGCACCCTATAGACTTGCCCCGTCTGAGATGCAGGAACTGTCGACACAACTTCAAGAGTTGTTAGACAAGGGATTTATCCAACCAAGCTTCTCGCCTTGGGGAGCTCCGGTCCTGTTTGTCAAGAAGAAGGACGGTAGTTTCCGTATGTGCATTGACTACCGGGAGTTGAATAAGCTGACGATCAAGAAAAGGTATCCTCTACCAAGGATTGATGATCTGTTTGATCAGCTGCAAGGTTCAAGCTATTATTCGAAGATCGATTTGCGATCTGGATACCATCAGCTAAGGATACAGGAGGGAAGTATCCCGAAGACAGCCTTCAGAACTCGCTATGGACACTATGAGTTCCTAGTTATGTCGTTTGGGTTGACAAACGCACCTGCAGTCTTTATGGATTTGATGAATAGAGTTTGCAAGCCGTACTTGGATAAGTTCGTGATTGTGTTAATCGACGACATTTTGATTTATTTAAAGACAAAGGCTGAGCACGAACAGTATCTAAGAGCAATTTTGGAGCTGCTGAAGAAAGAACAGCTGTATGCCAAATTCTCTAAGTGCAAGTTTTGGCTACGTGAAGTCCAATTTCTTGGACATGTAGTAAATGGAGATGGAATCCACGTGGATCCCACCAAGATCGAAGCGATCAAGAATTGGGAAACGCCAAAGACGCCAACCGAGATTCGTCAATTCTTGGGTTTGGCTGGCTACTACCGAAGGTTCATTGGGGATTTTTCAAAAATCGCTCAACCATTGACACTCCTCACGCAGAAAGATAAGAAGTTTGATTGGGGAATCAAACAGGAAGAAGCGTTTCAGCTGTTGAAGGATAAGCTTTGTAATGCGCCAATCTTAGCACTACCGGAAGGTACTAATGATTTTGTGGTATATTGTGACGCCTCACGCCAAGGTTTGGGTTGCGTGTTGATGCAACGCCAAAAGGTTATAGCTTCCGCATCACGTCAACTGAAAGTGCACGAAAAGAATTATACCACACATGATTTGGAACTTGGCGCAGTGGTATTTGCATTAAAGATCTGGAGACACTACCTTTATGGTACGAAATGTACAATCTTCACAGATCATAAGAGCCTGCAACACATATTCAACCAGAAGGAGTTGAATATGAGACAAAGACGATGGGTTGAGTTGTTGAATGATTACGACTGCGAGATAAAGTATCATCCAGGGAAGGCGAATGTGGTCGCCGACGCCCTAAGCCGAAAGGAAAGGATCAAGCCCATAAGGGTGAGGGCTTTGGAGATGATTATTCAAACCGATCTTTCCTTGCGCATTCGCGCCGCGCAAAAAGAAGCTCTTAAGGAAAGAAACCTTGAAGAAGAATATCTCCGTGGGATGGAGAAGCTATTGGTGCCAAACGAGGAAGGAACGTTATGTTTTGAGAAAAGGATTTAGGTTCCTCTGTTTGGTAGTTTGAGGAAAGTTATTTTTGATGAGGCACACAAATCACGTTACTCTATCCATCCAGGAGCGGATAAGATGTACCAAGATCTTAAAGATTACTACAGGTGGCCTAGGATGAAAGGCGATGTTGCTGTTTATGTAAGCAAGTGTTTAACGTGCGCTAAAGTGAAAGCGGAATACCAGAAGCCTTCAGGACTTCTGAAACAACCAGAAATTCCCAAGTGGAAATGGGAACAAATCTCCATGGATTTTATTACAAAGTTGCCAAGAACGCTAAGAGGTCATGACACTATTTGGGTAATAGTGGACCGATTAACGAAGTCTGCGCACTTCTTACCTATCAGAGAGAAGGATAATACGAGCAAGTTGGCTGAAATTTACATGAGAGAAATCGTTACGCGCCATGGAGTACCTCTTTCAATCATCTCTGATAGAGACGGAAGGTTCGTATCAAGGATTTGGCAATCCTTCCAAGAAACTTTTGGCTCACAATTGAATATGAGCACTGCATTTCACCCACAGACCGACGGACAAAGCGAACGGACGATACAGACTTTGGAAGATATGCTGAGAGCATGTGTTATGGATTTGGGAGGTAGCTGGGATAAGCATTTGCCATTGGTCGAATTTTCATACAACAACAGCTATCACACCAGTATTGGTGTCGCGCCATTTGAAGATCTATATAGCCGCAAGTGCAGATCACCGCTTTGTTGGTCTGATGCAGGTGATAGACAATTGGTTGGTCCTGATATGGTCCAGGAAACCACAGACAAGATCGCACAGATCCGAGATCGCATCAAGGCGGCTCGTGACCGTCAGAAATGTTATGCGGACCGAAGAAGGAAACCTCTGGAGTTTGAGGTAGGTGATATGGTTTTGTTGAAAGTATCACCCTGGAAGGGTGTGGCACGCTTCGGGAAGCGTGGAAAGTTGAATCCGCGGTATATTGGTCCGTTCAGAATTTTGGAAAGAATTGGGTTAGTAGCGTACAAGCTGGACTTACCTACTGAACTGAATGGTGTTCACGATACATTTCATGTATCAAATTTGAAGAAGAGTCCAACTCAAGATACCGTTGTCATTCCCACCGACGAGATTCATGTTGACGACACGCTCCATTTTGTCGAAGAACCTGTTGAGGTTACGGATTGGAAAGTGAACAAGACCCGCCGGAGCAGTGTCAAGCTCGTCAAGGTTCGTTGGAATGCCAGACATGGTCCTGAATACACCTGGGAGCGTGAGGACCAGATGAAAGAGAAATACCCCCACTTAATTCCCAAGAACCTTGCTTCTAGGAGCAGAACTTAAAATTTCGGGACGAAATTTTTCTAACGGGGGGAGAATGTGACGACCCTCACTAAAACAGGTATCCGTACAACTTAATTAATAATTAATTACTGCTTAATTACTGTGCTTGATTGAAATTATGGATAAACTGCTACTTGAATACTGATACATGTACATGCTTGCATCACACTCTATTTGCTGTCACTCTATTATTTACATACTGAACTCTAGTGACAACCTTGATGCACCAAAAGCATAGTAGCACTATGAACGGATAACCCATCAAACATGCTGATATAACCAGCATCAGGCAGACACTGCCTCTAAGGCTTGTATGAGCCAGAGATAGTTTGCTACACTAGTAGAGAGTGTAGGGATATGAGGGTTGTAGAACTGCGTCACTAGGTATAAGTTACAGTGACCGGATGTGCCTAAAACGTACTTTAAGTACAAAATTCAGCACTTTAATTAAAAATTCAGCATCTAACTAACTAATAAAGTGCCAAAACATGAGAAAAATATTACTAGACACTTTCCAAAGTGTCGGGAATAAGTTGTCACTAAAAATAATATTAAAGACACTTTAAAGCTTTGTTAAGCACTGTAACGGATCACTATCCAACCGAACAACCGGACTTTACCCAGAACATAAAAATATTGCCATCAACATTGTTTCTCATTTTCTGAGCCAGTTAGGGTCCCTGAATACCCTAACACCCGCTATAATGCACTACACAGTAGTAAATGGTTTAACCTCCAACTTAACTTAACTAAATCCTAACTATTAGTTGGAATCTAACTAAGGACCCCCCTCCATCGAAACCGTCCCCAAGGGGGACACCCCTTGTACTTTCAAGATTATTATAATCTTGTTGCCTAATATCTTGACAACACTTGATCCTTTGGACAATTAACCTAAGTTTGTCTATAAGTATTAGCATTAGCACAACATAACTTTCCATCACAACTCAACATTCACTCTCTCTCTCCCTCTCCTTGCTCCTCTCGACCGAACACACCCACAAACACCCAACCATTTTCGAGTTTTGATCTTGCATTTCCAAGCACATACAAGTGTCAAGGATCTCATACAAAGGAGCTCGGTGCATTCGGATCGTGAAGGACCTCACCCCATTGCTTTTATCCACGCGTTTTTCGATTAGTTTCTTCCCTAGCCTCGAGCTAGTAGTAAGTGACTTTAAACACACTCTTGATCTATTTTAAAGTGGTTAAAATGAACTTTGTCGGTTAAAATCTATGAACTTACAAGAAGACATGCTAAAAGTTTACTAAAATGTTAAATGTGTTAGATAAAAGCTATAAAGTTGTGTAAATCTTGTAAGACTTATTTTGTTGTAATTATTTAGTGCCGATCTATGTTGTGGTAACTCGGATCATCATCTAACCCGGATTAGTGTAACACCCCAAAAATGGTTTTGGTAATTTAAACCCGGGTAACATAAAGGAACGGGTAAAAAATACTGTTAGGAGTAAAAGGGAACCCGTAAATGAATATTTACTAGGGATAATTAACCTAGTTGAATATTAGTATCGTTGGTATTAAACGAAGGATTGTAGCCTTATTTAATTAAAACGAAACATGAGGGACCAAAATGAACAACTTGAAAGTTGTTCTATTAAAAGAAAACAACACACACACAGACACACACATCGTGTGTGTGTGTGTGTTCGTGAACGAGCAGGAAGGCTCCCATGGAGCCAAAAACCCTAAACTTCATCAAGTTCTTCAAATTGAAAGACTAAACGAAGCCCAAATTCACAACCGAACATAAATTAACGATCACCTTCACAAGGGGATCACAAGGTATGTCTTAAAACTCAGATTTGATGATCTTGTTTGAAGTGGGTTATGATCAATCCATGAAATTGTATGAATTTAAGCATGTAGAGGTGTTAGAAACACCAAATAGAACTTGTGGTATGAATAATTTCAAGTAATTGGGTGATTTAGAATAAAACCCATTGCATGTGTGTGAAGATAATGATCATGATGAACTTGAAGATGTTATAGTGTGATCTTGTGATGTATAGGGTATTGTATGATAGGCAAAGATAGATAAACTTGATGTAGAATTCATGATCATGAGATTTTGCTTGAATGTAATGGTTCATAAGATGAAATAAGGAGGAACATGTTTAAAGCACTTGTACATTATGCTTAGAAAGTGATACGCGCACCACGTGTTTGATGAAATGCTTAAGAGAAATGACAAGTGAGATTGTATGCTAATAATGAATAAATGTATGTAGTATGTGATGATGATGTATTAGATAATAGATTTGTATAAGGAATGCGTTTTGAATGAATTACAAGTGGGAAATTAGTTTGATAACATGATATGGCTAGAAACCTTCATTAAAAGATATGCACGCTCATGTATGCTAATCATGTTATGATGAATGTGATAGCATGTACGGATAGGAGTCATGTCAACATGGGCACAAGCATGGATGGGCAACGGGCCAAAAATAAACACGGAAGCTATGCTTGAACGCGGACGCACGAGGTAAGTGAACTCCGAACTTACCCCTTTTTGTTTGGTATGGTATTTATGAAATAGGGTAATTATTGAATGTACTGTAAGAAGATATGAATTAATGATTATTACTAAGTTAAGTTTTAGTGGTAATGGGTTGAAAGTGGTTAAGAAAGGGATTCGATTAAGTTTGGGTAAGAAAGGGGGAACTTACATAATGAATTATGCATAAAGGCGAATTAAGGAGTTATACATGTAGGATGTAAATTGCAAGTACGTGTATGGATAGAAATTGAATACATGTTTGAGTGGGTATTTAATTATATGCTTGAATGAATAAGTCGAGTTATGGGTATTTGAGGACATGTTCATATGAAGGGAAGCTAATGATACTAACCGTTTTCCTATTGAGAATTAATGTGAAGTATAGGCACGTAACTATGGAAGAGAAGGTTGACTCCGCAATCCGATGCGAGTGATCGAATGGATGGATGATTGGGCTAGTATAAGAGAAAGCATGATATGTTGACGCTTTGTTATGCATGTGTTATGATTATTTGTATTATGTCACCGGTTTCTAATGATGTGATTGAATGTGGTGACTGCAGGCTGTACAGGGTTATGGAAATTTCATCAAGAAGTGTACGCGGTCGAAGAATCGAGTCAAGTCATGGATTGTACGTGGGTGCGTATATGGTCACTTAATTTGATATATGTATGTTAGTTTTCATTAAATTATAAAAAGAGATTAATGTATTTAAGTGAATTGAAGAGTATCATGAAAGAAATTTTACATATGCGCTTTCCGCTGCGAATATTAGGTTAAAATGTGTTAGGGCGTTACAATTAGTCATGTTCATGGATCATGACATAGAGTATGTTTTAGTGTAAAAGGGTTAAATGATGAAACACTACTACACACTAAACATGAACTTGTGTAAAATCGATTTTTTTCTTATGAAATAGTGTTCTAAACTAGTAGATCTACGGATCTACAAACGGTATTTTCAAAGAACCAAGTGTCAGAAGAAAACATATTTTAAAACCGGATCTTTCATGAACAAGTGTGATTTTTAAACACACAAGTATGAAAACACTTGTGTAACACTAAGTTTCGACAAAGAACTATTTTTGTAAAATTCGACAAGAAGTTGTAAAGAAGAAATTCCTTTAAAAACGAGACTTTCAAGAAACCGAGTTGATTTATACGAAGATCCACTAAAAGTAATTGAAATTACTACATATTTTTGGACAAACCACAAGTTCATGTAATTTTTGCGATTTATATCCATTTTGACTACTTTGATGGTTTGGATATTGTTATTGTCGAATGAGAAAATTGTTGATTTGAATTTTAAAAGAAAATGATACGCTTGAAAGCGTGGCCACCTCCAGTTACAGGGGAAACTCTGGCGAAATTTTTCCAAAAACCTAACACTTGGAAATATTTTCACTACAAGTATTATAAATATATTTTTAACTTGTTTTCGAAATATAGATTTCGCCATGATTTTATTTACAAAATTTCTAAATATCGGAGGTGGGATTTTCACGAAATAAAACTTGCTAAAATATATATTTAGTATATATATTTTCCGTAACAACACTTGTGTAAGATTTTTATGATTATTTGTGAACTATACAAATATTATTTTAGGGTAAAAATAATATTACCAAATGTTAACGGTTCCAAAATAATACGAACGCCTTTACGATAAATATTTAAGTTACAATGGTATAATTATTACCACCCAACCTATATCCGTAACTTACGCATTTTCGGAAAAATACTAGTGAACGCGTATTTTGACAAAGGTATTATTTTGGAAAATTATAAGGATTAAAATATAATATTTTTGGGAAAAATATTTATATTTTGGAGTTAGAAATAAAATATATGTTAAGTGAGACTTAATACATATTTCGAATCCTACGAACGCGCATGTATTAAAACCCCCATCATTGGGAAGGAATTTATTTACCAAAATAATTACTAAGTGTAATTAGGAAATAGTTGTCTAACTATTTCCCAAAAACTTAAACCTTAAAGCACGGCCGTCCGTCTAATAGATTTAGTACGTGTAGGTCGTCGCTCAGCGGTTTGATCAGGAGATCTTCTTATTAGAGACGCACCACTGTGAGTTCATGTCCCCCTTTTCTCTTAACTGTTTTCAGTTTTCTAAACTGCGGGGGTGAAATACGTGTTACTATGTTTACGGATACTTTTATACATGGTATGGTTAGCGTAAGGAGGGTTACTACTTAGATCATGTGAGTGGGTAAACTTGAGGCCATTAATCCTCAGGGTAGGACCGAGGGACAGGAGCGGTAGATCTATCTGGGTGTAGCGAGCCCAGCCCTAGGCCCAGCATAACGGACCTCGGGGTGACTTTGTGCGCAACGCATAAATCCGCTAGGTTTGAGTCTTCCTACTTGCACTTCACACATATCAATGGCCTTGCAAACCATTGGTGATCTCTTTTTTTCCTTATTTGCTACATACTAGGATTTTTATACATATAAAGGTTTTTATTACTCACTTACACATGAACTCGCTCAACATTATTGTTGATTTTTCAACTTACATGTATTTCAGGGAACTAAAGATCTGGCGCGGTATGTTGCGTTTTCCCGCTGCATAAGAGTCCGAGGTCATCCAAGTTTAAGGGATGTGACTTTTTCCTGGACGACTCACAGTTCTTAAACTGTGTTTATTTCATGTTGATGTTTATGTCTTCCAAACAATGTTTCAATTTTCATGGTTGTAGTTTCCGTTGCATGAGTCAACGCCGTAAGACAATGTTATGTTACTTATGTTTTAAAACTTAATTAGATGGATGATCTTGCATGGTTTTTATTTCATATAGCTTTCTTATGATTAAGCTATGGTATTAAGAAGTCACACCAAAATTAACCACGCTTCCGCAAAGCCAGGGTGTGACAATTTATTTACAAAAATATAAAGGAACGTGTTTTAAGAATCCTCCAATCCATTTTGACCCTCACTAAAACCTGACTTATTTCGACCCAAGGCTGTAATTAAAGAAACACCAGTTTGATCCGTGGGGACAGAATAGTCTCAACTAGGGAGTTATCTTCAAAATCCCTTCTTCGATCGAATCAGCTGGAACCTTCGTGAGTAATCTGCAAAATAGAATACCGTTACTCATTAAGAGGAAAAGGGGGTTTCTTCTCTTAACGAGACTCCGGTGTGAGAATAAGTAATTGTCCTTTCTAAGAAAAAAAGGAAACAAGTGTGTGCGAAGAGTGAGAGAGTGAAAAATCAGATCCTTAACCCTTTGGTAGAGGTTGGTATTTATAGCCGAAGCGTTGGAGAAGGAAAAGGACTGACTGGCTCATGGGCCAAAGTCGCTTTCAAGGGAATATTCGTTTGGTCCCCTCTAACAGGACAGGTAGTGCACGCAAAAGTGGGAGTACGTCCATGCGCCGTGATTGGCTACGTGTCGCTTTCCAAACGTACATCTTGTCTTGTTTGTCACAGCTATTATTGGAGATCATGAAGTAGTGAAATGGTACAAGCTGATAGGTTACACGTCACTGTTCATTGTACTTCTTGTGACACCTCGTGGAAGCACCTAGTTATTCAGTATCTATACGCTAAATTTCGGGATGAAATTTCCTTCAATTAGGGATAATGTGACAACCCGCATGTTCCGTTTTGTACCGTTTCTATTTATGATGTAATTCGTCACTTGATAAGTGACATAATAAAAAAAAGGGTTTTATAAATATGTGAAATACATGTGTTAATGTATAATAATTGATATTATTGTTATTATTATTATTATTATTATTATTATTATTATTATTATTATTATCATTATGATCAAGCCGCACAAAGGGTGTAGTCGCACACCCTTTTACAACTCGTACACTCTCCAAGCTGGGCCTGAAAAACTGGTGAGCCCAGATCAACCTGGACCGCACAGTCTATTATAAGTGGGCCTTTCCCCTGACACGCACACCCTTAAACAATGAGGACTGCACACACATGGGGTGTTTGTGTATACGGTGTAATATGACAGTTGGCCTCCATTCCTTAGTGTGCGTCAGCTAGGGAGGATTATAAATACAATGATGTGAAACCCTAGACAACCTTTGCCACCAAATATTCCCCTACAGCCGTCACTTTCTCTCTCTCTCTCCTCTCCCCTTTTAGAAACATTTCCCAAATCAACAAACATCCTCCTTCATTTCTGCAACATTCCCTTCATCCCTTTTGAAGAACCCAAGCATCATCAGCAGCTGTTGGTCTCTTCTTTTCTTGAAGATCTCGCACGCTTTTCTTCCTTTTCTTCTTAGATCACCATTTGAGGTTAGTAGATCTTAAAGCTTTGATGTCCAAATGTTTCTTGTAAATAATTGTGTACATGATATATTCCTAAAAGGTGTTTTCTGATTGTTAAGTGCTAGTTGATTGGATGATTTTCTTGTGATGAATGAAATTTAGAAACATTTGATATAATGAAAAGAACCAAGGTTTTTGTATGATAAAAAGTGTTAGAGATTTTGTATGATACAATGTTTCTAAATCATTCAAATAAGGTTAGGAATAAACTTGGTGCCCTTCACTGTTTTGATTTCGTGACATCAAGATATGTGTTTGATGATGTGTGTGTTAAGGACGGATCATGATATGTGAATGTTTAAATGACTGAATGATTTTGGGTTAGATGATATCAAAAAGATTAGGATTTTGATCCACTGTTTCATCGATAAAGGGGCTTAATAATGTTTTAAAAATATTAGGGTTTTAGAACAAATTTTGGATTTGTATAAAATACTGTGATGATGATTTGGTGTGTTGCAGCCCCCGACCCATATCCCCGGGAGTGGGTGCCACGAGACTCAGAGCTGGTGGTATCGGTGTTTATTAATTTTGCAGCGGAATTTATACATCAGGACCGTAGTTAGGAAATATTTTTATCAGAGTTAAACACCAAACTTTTATAATAATAAATGGAATAAAACCCAAGTTTCATTTGCAATACATTTATAGGGATAAACCCTAATTATTGAAAATATAAACTCTTTTTTATTCAGGTAACTTATATAGCCACTTTTCTAAGCCTTCAGTGCTCTCCAGGTGGCTTCTATTAGCTTCACATTAAGTTACCTGAAACGCGTTTTAAAAAGGTTTTATCAGCAAGAAATACTGGCGAGTACATTCCAATTTGTAAAACATCAGTTGTTACACATTACAGTATTAAGGGCGATTACAATCTTTATATCTACCCAATTACTTGTGCAGTATGTGTCACTTGACGGATCTGAGACTATGGTCATATCACACATTGGATACCCTCGCCCAATTGTGAAGGTTATCAAGTGTTATGGGCTATTTTCTGAGCATATATCCTGACTAATATTCTGCTTTTGATTGTTTATGTGTCATCAGGATACCGGATCAGGATATTGGTAACATCCTGATGCGATATCCTGATACTGACTGATTTAACCACGTGCAGATTAGGAGGTGCAAGTCTTTAACGGTCAAGTGGACCTCTTCTCCTTGAGACTCGGGCAAATTGGTTATATAAGAGACGTTGAACCCGGAAGAAGTGGATTACAACGTTCACTTGGGGAATATTCGAAGCATCCCGCTTTATTAAGATAGTTAGTTATTTTCATTTAACTATAAATAGATTGATCAAATCAGGTTAAAAAAACACTCACTCTCTTTCGCACACTTTGCTCTCTAGCTGCTAGCAATCACTACACACAAACACTTGTACTCAGATCATGTTGTAACACTTAGTTGATCTGCATCATATCCTGCACTGTATCCTGATATTTGAAGTAATAGAAGAACAAGGCAGCTGTGATTGTCAGCTCCCGAGGTTTTGTGCCAGCGATCTAGATTGATCAAGGGCTTTCCTCGTACATCTCATGTCACCTTTTACTTTCTTGCTCATTGTTTGATCATAGATACAACTCTATACCCTGAGCCGTATCCTGAACCTGTTTTTTGCAAATAATTTAACTAGCATATTTTCAACAGACATCTCTAGCACACTACCTCACTTAACTAATTTGATCACTTAATTGCTTCGGTAATTTTTGACCAAAACAATTTGGCGCCCACCGTGGGCATGTGGTGCTATTTTTACTAAAAACTTTTGCAAAATCATTGCTTGGATTTCTATTTTCCAAACTTTTTGCTACACTATTTACAATTGCCTCGAGATCAAACATGAGCTCTTCTACCGTGTCTGCTACCACCTCTGCAACAATTGGTTCGGTGCTTCCACCCCCTCCTCCGAGAATGCAAGCCTCTTCGCAGGGAACTGAAAGTCATGTGGCTCGGGATCTTATCCCCGCTCGCAATATCCTGGGATCTGGTCCTGTTTTAGCTTCTAATAAGGAAATTCTAAATTTGTTTGGTAGTGCATAGGAACAGATGAGGCAGCAACAAGAAACTAATCAGATGCTGATGAGAGAGATACAACTCTTGAAATCCGGCTCGAGCAGGCCTGCTGAAGATACTATCACTCCCTTGCAGCCCAGGGCTTTGAACTTCAGTTCTGCAGTTTACACTGAGGATAACCGGGGAAATATTGTGCCTAGCCATCCCCAGAATCATACTCCTGAGATACCCTCTTCAAGTGTCGACTGTGAGAAGCTCAGGATATGCATCAGGAGATGGCCAAAATCCTCAGATCGGTAACGTATCTAACAATAATAATACTCTTGCTACTAACGGTGTTGGATCTTCGCAGGATGCAGGTGTGATATCAGCATTATCTAGGGAGCTTCAAAAGCTAAAAGCATGATATCCAGTGTGCCTAGAGTGGTCCAGCCAATTCCATAGGTGTCCCAGGACAGTCACAGGATATCCCGGTTTACGCATCCTATTTGTGATGCCGAAATCACAAAAAGATTTCAGACCCCCAACATGAAGCTCTATGATGGAACCATGGATCCTAAGGAGCATATTGCCCAGTATAGAGAAAGGATGGAAATCAACCCTATTCCTCCGGATCTCAAGGAAGCATGCCTGTGCAAGGGTTTTGGTTCTACCTTAACAGGATCAGCCTTAAATTGGCTCTTAAAAGTTCCTCCTCCCTCAATTACTTCATTTGCTCATTTGGTTAATTTATTTAATAGTCAATTTTCTTGAAGCCGAACTTTTGAGAAACTAACCAGTGATCTTTACAGGATAACTCAAGGACCCCAGGAATCCTTGAGGGATTATGTGAATAAGTTTAGTCGGGAATCCTTAGATATCCCACATCTTGATGTTGCAACAGTTGTACAAGCTTTCAAGATGGGGTTGCAAAAAGATTCTCAATTTTACCAGGATCTTGTAATGAATCCCTGCAGGAAACTGGATGAAGCTCACGACAGGGCTCTGAGATATATTTGGTTGGAGGATGATAAAAAGATGCAAGAGAGAATGAATTCATCTACAACCTATGAGTCGACCAACAGGAAATCAGAATCCTCATATAAACCATATCGCTCTAAGCCATATGGCAGAAAGACAGCAAGAAAGTGAATGCTGTTGAAGAAGAGGATCCTGAGGAATATCCTGAATTATCTGAATACTGTTTTTCTGTTAATATACCTAAACTGATGTATGCTATGCAGGGTTTAGAAGACAAAGCCAGGTGGCCTCGGAAGAATCAACAAAAAGCTGATTGGAAGGATAAGTCCAAATGGTGTGCCTTCCACGAGGATTTCGGACATGTCACTGAGGATTGCATTGCTCTAAGGAAAGAAATAAGCTATCTCTTGAGCAAGGGATATCTGAAGGACCTATTGGGAAGAAAGAAGAATAAGGGCCAGGATCCTGAACGTACAGCATCGCCTCACGCGGATGCAAAAATAATCAACTTTATTTCAGGGGGATCCGACATGTGTGGGACTTCATATTCTGCGGCCAAGAGACATGCAAAAGAGGCTAAAGCCGAAAGAGGAGAAAAACCGACCAGGATGACGACCCTCATAACTGATAAAGTGATCACTTTTGATAGTGATGACAGGGATATTGTTCATGATCCTCACCATGATGCACTAGTAATTACATTATATGTCGCTAACCATTTTGTATGCAGGATACTGGTAGATAACGGCAGCTCTATCAATATAGTTCAACTAGAAACGTTAAAAAGGATGAATGTATCCCCGATGGATATTAGTTCGAAATCCACTGTGCTCGTCGGTTTCAGTGGAGAGGCTAGAAACACTGTGGGGGAGATAAAATTGCATGTATATGTTGAAGGGGTCAACTCAATGCAGCGCTTCTGTGTCATGGACTCCCTATCCTGCTATAATATTATATTAGGTAGGCCTTGGATCCATGACATGAAAGCTGTGTCGTCGACCTATCATCAGTGCATCAAGATACCTACCCCTTGGGGAGTAGTAAAAGTGGAAAGTGATCAGCAGGAAGCAAAAGAGTGTCACTCATCCTCAATGAAATCCTCTACCAAGCCTAATGCAACATAGCAATTAAAGATGCGGGCCCAGGATATCGCGGAGGCTTCCGAGCAGGATGTAAAGAAAGTTATCCTGGATCAGGATAATCCGGATATCTCGGTGCTCATAGGAACCAATATCCCTCAGGATATTGAGAATCAGTTGACTAATTTTTAAAAATGCAGGATGTCAACATTCGCGTAGAAGCACGAGGATATGACAGGTATTTCAAAGGATATTATAACACATAAGCTCGGTATTGACAGGTCATTCAAGCCTGTCCAACAAAAAAGAAGGAAGTTTGCTCCGGAGCAAAATGTGATCATCCAAGAGGAAGGTGAACGATTACTGAGGAGTAAGATGATTAGGGAAGTAAAGTTTCCTAAATGGCTGGCTAATGTAGTTGTGGTGCAAAAGAAAAACGGGAAATGCAGAGTATGTGTGGATTACACAGACTTGAACAAAGCTTGTCCGAAAGACCCGTTTCCTCTACCTCATATTGATTCAATGGTGGATGCTACCACTGGCCACGAGATGTTAACCTTCATGGATGCCTCTTCAGGATTCCAGCAGATCCAAATGGAACCCTCGGATCAGGAGGATACCGCCTTCATGACACCAACAGGTATTTATTGTTATACTGCTATGCCTTTTGGTTTAAAAATGCAGGTGCAACATACCAAAGGCTGGTGAACATGATGTTTAAAGACAAACTGGGGGATACCATGGAAGTATATATCGATGATATGGTAGTAAAATCCAAGAAGGCCGAGGTTCACCTCCAGGATATTAAGGGAGCATTTGATATCTTGGACCAGTACAACATGAAATTGAATCCTGCTAAATGCCATTTTGGAGTGGGGGCAGGAAAGTTTCTGGGATATATGGTGACTAAAAGAGGGATAGAAGCAAGCCCAGAGTAGATTAAAGCCATTTTAGATATCAAGTCACCTTCAAATATGAAGGATGTTCAACGATTAACAGGGCGAGTAGCAGCATTAAACAGATTTATCTCAAGATCCTCGAAAAAATGCAAGGAATTTTACGATATCCTGAAGAAGAATAAGAAATTCGAATGGGGAGAGAAGCATGAAACAGCCTTGCAGGATTTGAAGCAATATCTTTCAACCGCGCCTCTATTGATGAAGCCTGAGGATGGTGAACCATTATCCCTATATCTCGCAGTATCAGGGAATGCAGTAAGTGTTGTCCTTGTAAAGGATCATGAAGGTCAGCAGTATCCTGTCTATTATGTTAGTAAAAGTTTATTAGATGCTGAAACTAGGTATTCTCACTTAGAAAAGCTGATATTAGCCCTAGTTATGGCATCGACAAAACTTAGACATTATTTTGAAACACATAGGATTCATGTTAAAACCAACTATCCTGTAAAAAATGTGCTTAGGAAGCCCGAAATGTCAGGTCGGATGGCTAAATGGTCGGTGAAATTAAGTGCCTTTGACCTAGTATATGAGCCTAGAAATGCCATAAAGTCTCAGGCTTTAGCTGACTTTGTGGCTGATTTCAGTAGTGATATTCAAAATGAAGTAGACCTAGAAGTACAACAGCTAGGAGAAAACTTAGAATCCTAGATATTATATACTGATGGTACATCTAATGTAAGAGGTGTAGGTTTGGGTATACTACTAAAATCGCCGCAGGGGGACATATTACCCCAGGCTATTAGATGTGAGTTTCCTGCCACCAATAATGAAGCAGAATATGAAGCTTTAATTGCAGGATTAGAATTGGCTAAAAGCATGAATATCAAGAGTTTGCGAGTATACGTCGATTCTTTGTTAATTACTAATCATTTTAATGGATCCTATCCACTTAAAGGTGAGAAGTTAATCGAGTATCTCGAAATTCTTAAAAAATTAGCAGGATATTTCGATATTTTTACACTTGAATAGGTACCAAGAGAGGATAATGCTGAAGCTGATGCCTTGGCAAATCTAGGATCATCAGTCAGGATACCAGAAGGGACCCAAATACCAATATTACATATCCTGTATCCTGCGATGGATCCTCAGGATAAGGAAGTAATGAGTGTTCAGGATCCTGGTGCTGAGTATCCTGAAGAGGATTCTAAATCCTGGACGGCTCCAATCATGAGATATCTCAAGGAATGACACATCCCAAAAGATGAGAATCCTAAGGCCTTTAGGATGAAGGTATCACGATTCACTATTATAAATAATGTTTTGTATAAGAAATCTCTTGCAGGACCATATCTGAGGTGCTTGGAGGATCCCGAAAACAAAGAAGTGCTTCAGGATATACACGAAGGGGATTGTGGTAACCATACTGGGGGCAGGTTGTTGTTCTCAAAAGTTTTAAGAACAGGATATTATTGGCCAACCATGAGGAAAGATGCTGCAGAATATGCTCGAAGGTGTGACGCATGTCAAAGACATAGTAATATATTACATCAGCCTGCTGAACCACTGTATCCTATTGTTTCCCCTTGGCCGTTCATGAAATGGGGAATGGATATAGTAGGAAAATTGCCAAAGGCTCCAGGAGGAAAGGTCTTCATGTTGGCAATGACTGATTATTTCTCTAATTGGGTTGAAGCTGAAGCATTTGTTCAAGTTAGAGATCAAGAAGTGGTATCCTTCATAAAAAGGAATATCCTGATTAGGTTTGGTGTACCAGCTGAGATAATTTGTGACAATGGATCTCAATTTATAAGTAAAAGGACTACTGACTTTTGCAAGAGTTGGGGAATCAAAATGATCACATCCACACCAGTACATCCTCAAGCAAATGGACAAGCAGAATCCTAAAACAAGATAATTGTCAGCAATTTGAAGAAAAGGCTTGGAGCTAAGAAGGGAAGATGGGCAGAAGAACTACCCTTTGTTTTATGGGCTGATAGGACGACGGTGAAAAGTGCAACTGGCCAAACCCCGTTTTCCTTGGTATTTGGAGCAGAGGCGGTGATCCCGACAGAAATGGTAATACCTACAGCAAGATCTAACCTCCGGGATCCTGAGCAGAATCCTGAAGTCCTATACTAGGAGTTGGATACTATTGACGAGACAAGGGACGCGACAAGGCTAAGGATGGCAGCATATCAACAGAAGGTATCTAAAGCGTATAACAAGAATATAAGGACTAGAAGGTTCCAGGTTGGAGATTGGGTATTAAGAAAAGCTTTTCGAAAATACTACTAATCCTGCTGATGGAAAATGAGCTCCGAAATGGGAAGGACCCTATGAAATTGAATCGGAATCAGGAAAAGGAGCATACCAACTCAAGAATATGGAGGGGGATATGCTACCAAGATCCTGGAATGCTATACATTTGAAGCTCTATTTCAAGTGAGTTTGGAATTTAATTTCTAACTTAGGATGGCATGAATTCTATCTCTTTTAATATGTTTAATATTATTTACTATTTTGAACCCATTACTGACTTAAGCATCGGAGGGGTGTTAGTCAGGCGAACACCCACCTTAGCTTACAATTGTTTTGCAGTATATGCTTCGGGATATAGCTCCAGGATATGCATTCAAGATACTTCGAAAGATTAGAGGGTTGGCCCCCTCTCTCACGTTTAAGGGATCCTGATCCCTTCACAGGTTTAAAGGTATTCACCTTTCTCACGAGTTGGGTTTAAACACCCCGCTTGGAGCGCAAGTTATCCAGGGGTAGTTCAAGGTGGCGGGACCAGTTCATGTAAAAGTGGCTGACAATTTCGCCACTGTTGGCTATATCCTGGATCCTTAAGGTATATGAGGATTGATCACCCTCTCTCGCGAAAGGGTATTTTCATACTCTCTAAGGTTTAAAGGTTTTCACCTTTCTAAGTCTTGGAGTTTATACACTCCCGCCTATAGCGCATGAAAATATGGGATTTTCCCCAGGATACTTATGGGATTTTCTGTCACACCCCCAAAATCCACCATGCGGAGTATCACCGCTTGCAGGTGTGACATGACCAGGATCGAGCCACCAATCATGTTGAACAATGTAATAAGTAAATAAAATCAACCACAATACAATTGGTGACCAAAGCTAGTTAACTAAGTTCGAATTAATCAGCGGAAGCATTAAAAGTAAAACCCAAAAACATAAGTCCATAGTTCATAAGTTTAAAGTCTAAAGCGCAAGTTTAATAAGTTCAAAAGGAATTAAATATTAAATACGGAACATAACAGTCCGTATCCCATAACGACTCCTTCCTCGTGCAAGCTCCAAGCATTCAACGACCTGTAAGGCATGTAACAACGAGTCAACAACAAAGTTGAGTGAGTTCACGTTTGGTTGTTTAGTTTTAAGTTGTTTCTGAAAACGTGGTTTGTCTTTCGTTGGCGTAATTGCCGTGGGGGTTACCCCGTAGTTGAAAGCATTATTAACCAGTTCATTCTTTATTACCCAAACCATATCCATGATCAGTGGGGGCTTCCCCATGTGAACCACTAGACTTTACCATATCTTTATTACCCATCCAAATAGCTTCTCTGCAAGATTTAGTCTATGAAAATATCGAGTTACGTTATATATTTATATATTGTTTTTCTCTCTCTGAGATACATGGTTTATCCAAGCAATTTTAACTAAAATAAAGGATATTAAATGGAATATATGGCCCTAATACTTGATTCATAGGATTTTACATTGTACATGACTTGCTAGATGAGTATTATGTTGGATTTTATTAAGATATTTTACTAGAGAATACATTTTAAAATCATACGGTTACTCTAGATAGTCTTAAAAATCCAAGAACTCATTTATGTATTTTTTTTTGGTATAGACATATAAATATATGTGCTACGTACATGGAGGACAAATTATTTTATAAAGCATACATATTGCAATCTACAATTTTTCCATGTAGTACCTATATTTTACTATATCTAGTAGTACTAGAATTCATATATGTGATTTTATATGTTTATTTATAAATGTATATGAATGTTATTAAGCTGAAAAAGAAAAGTATATTAATATATTACTGGTTTCAAGAATTATAATATCCATTTTTGCAAGTGTAGTGTTTCTTTTTTTATGGAAATAAAGATGTAGAAAGATAATCTACATTACTATTTTTTTAATTATTTTCTAAAGTACATTTACAATCTAATATAATTGTATTTACAGTAGTAGCGGGGGTTACGACTCGGGTTAAAATGATTTTTATTTTATAAACCCGAATTACGATTTTTCATACGAGAATACAAGAGCGAAATATGATGTGTGTACCTCATCTTTATTTATATAACTTATATAAATATACTTTCAAGATATTAAAGGCATATCATCTACGATTCATTGAGTCTAAACGTTCAAGAAAACAAAGATACATTTTCAAGTCTAGCTAGTTGGGTGACTTGATTAATATGGCCAACTCATATGTTATAATCTCTACATAGACCTCATAGTGATTACTCTTGGTATTCTAGGACACGTTTAGGTCGGTTCACACATACACGGACCTTGCTATTTGCTACTTGCTTTGCTACATTGTTTGGTCATCAAGGTGAGTTCATAACCCCCACTTTTTACTGTTTTACATTTTTATAAATGTTTTCGGGGGTGGAAAGACATGCAAGTTTTTGCAAAAGAAAACACTATTTCGATGAACGAAAACACATATTTATAAACCATGTTGCAAATGATTTTCAACGAACTTGAATGGTTTACGAACGATTTATACTAAACATACCGGTTTTACAAAACATGCTTGATTTTCATGACTAGTGACGAGAATGTCCTAGTTACAACAACGGGACTGGGTTGGCCTGCGTACGAAAAACGAGACAACTCAGTGAGACCATGTCCCCCTTTTCTTTCAACGTTTCGGTTAACAACTTTCGGGGGGAAATACATGTCAAACTTAGGTATGATTAAGTTATGGAATGAACTCTTAGATCATGTGAGCATAGGCTGTAACTGAGGTGCCATTAATCCTTTTGAGGACCAAGGAACAAAGGTTAGATCTAATGGGTACGGGCGAGCCCCACTCACGGTCCATGGGTGACCACTTAGAGTGCTGTTGTGTCCAGCGTCGAGAGTTCGACACTTAAATTGCCTACGCGGGTTGAGTACCTCCTATGTCGTCGCATATATTAATGTCCTCGCGAAACATTAATGATCAACATGTTCATAGACGCTTTACATACCAACTTACAACACTATAACTTTCAAATGTTTTTAATATTCATTTGACGCAAACTCGTAATACATGTATTTACAAACTTTGAAAATGTTTTCAACTTATGTACAAGTAAGAGGACGTGTTGGTCCTGCTTACAAATATTCTTTTGGGCTCGGCCCATTCTCTCTCGTGCAATGCACGAATACTCTTGTGGGCTAGACCCACAGTTTTCATATAACATGCCAAGAAACTCTGATTTTACTAAATTTTCTCCACAGCTTTTAAACCGGTACACAAAAAGATTTGTTTAAAATCTTTTTAAAAACAAACTATGAACTCGCTCAACTTTATGTTGACTTTTTCGCATGTTCTTTCTCAGGCTGCATTTTTCAAAACTACGGAACGGTTGGAATAGGAGAACCCACGGGATTTCGAGTACTTTGCGGGCGTTCATTGTTTAGAAGTCTTAGCTTTTTGCTTCCGCTGTGCAATGAAGATACCGGTCCAGTCACGCTAAGCTCTAATATTT
Organism: Helianthus annuus; assembly: GCF_002127325.2. NCBI lineage: Eukaryota > Viridiplantae > Streptophyta > Magnoliopsida > Asterales > Asteraceae > Helianthus > Helianthus annuus. The sequence continues at coordinate 55,153,061 of NC_035446.2, forward strand.
CGGGGTGTGACAGATTGGTATCAGAGCTATAGGTTACAGCGAATTAGGTTCTGTAGAGATACCTAGGCTCTAACCTCACTTTCCTCTGGGGACTTAGATTATTAAGACTTTGAATACGTACAGAATGCCTAAGACTCGAATATGGGTTCCAACCGTTGCCGAAAACAATGAGTCAACAATGTTGGTTTTAAAAATACACAAGTGTTGTGTTTGGTACACGTTACACGAAACCATTACACACAAGAATCAAAACTTTGAGAGTTTTGGATAACACGCATATAGGACCTTTGGAAAACTCTTGATAAGAAACTTACGTCGAAATTCATTAAACGTCTTCATGTAGGAACTGCGATTATTAACTCACGCAAACGCTATTATCTATATTGTCTATGCTATTTTAATTACCCCCACGGGCAACCTACACATAACGAAACGCTAGTGCACGAGTATACATGAAACTCAAATTATACGTCGACGGATGTCGGAGTACATCACATTCTACGCAGAACGAAACGCTAGTGCACAAGTATACGTGAAACTTAAGCTATACGTCAGCGGACGTCATAGTACATCACACACGACTTTCGAGGCGGGGCCTTGGGGAAACCACAAATGGTCACGACAACAATGATGTTAATTCTGTCAGCGAGAGAATTACTGATCGAAATGCGGCAAATTACCACGTGATCCTACAAATGACACCAATCACGCTGAGGTATGTTTAACTGGGATTTCACAACAATCTATACTTACTCCGAAGAGACTCACGGTTATTGGTGCTGCAAAAGAAGTCACATGTCTTCGCATTCCCCCTATTTCACTTATGGTGATTACGCTATGTTCGAAATTCCATGTAAAGTCCTTAAATTTCTTTTATTGAAATTCTGACTTTTTGCATATAACGAGTAGATTTTCGCATTTCTACTCCCCCTAATCGTCATTTCATAATGGAGATTTTCTTTCATAATAACGAATACACATTTGCTTCATTCTTGACAAATTCATATGTTACACATACGTTGTTTGTTATGCATGTGGTTTCACTCCAAATTGTTGCTTTATCAAAGTCCAAATATCGTTTCGCTATACTTGATCCTTGCATTATGATCTAGATGACCCGCATTATTGCTAAGCGTTGACTCCTTGGTATCGAGTCAACAGATTTTTTTGTGGAAAATTCATTTTC